>NC_056731.1:373232727-373425227 GCF_019279795.1 Protopterus annectens
CACAGGAGGAGGAAGGATCCCAAAGATCTACAAGGTGGTTCTGAATCAGGCCAGTAATTTCAGTAAGAAAACCCTGAACTAAGCCTAAGGAAAACAGAATGGAAATAAATCCCTACTGGCAACATTAGACATAAAACCCTAGTACTGTTGTGGGATGTAGGAGCAATCCAACAGCAAGGATGCCCAAGTGCTGTTACTGGAGGGGTCCCAATGTCAGCCAACCTTCACCCCTCCTTCCAAACCTCTGTGTTTGTCCTTCAACAGGGGCCAAGGGCTAGGGCACTGGAGTGCTGTCAGATCAGATGGGGCAGCTGTGAACAGCATCCAACTGCTCCTAGACCAGAAGGTTGGAATGACTGGGAGGACCTTCAATACAAGAAGTCCACCCAACTGCTAATAACAACCTCAACTTGCAAGGAAATCTAGACTGCAATCCCAAACAAGAAGTCCCCACCTCTACAGGGATTCCTAACTACAAAGGAGAGAGAAAAATCTTACAGGAAATCGAGAGAAACTACAGGGAAGCAACAGAAAATAACACACCCAGAAACCCTGTCCAAGATGATCACAGTGACGGGCAAAAAAGCAGTTCTAGACTGAAGCACCAAGGCAGTCCCTACAAGAAACCCTGCCTGCCAAAAAAAGGAAAGAAGGAAGCTCTGACAGGACTACATAGAGGAAATTCCTTGGGTTAGGCTGAAAGGTGGAGAGACAGGATATGTGCAGGTAAAAGGAGAGCCTCCCTTTGGAAGTTGCTTTCCAAGGCCCCAAGCTATACAAACCAAGTAGAATCCCCACTACTCCATCCAAACTGTGGTTAAGAAGACAGCCTCCCCACATACGCACAATGTTCAGGTGATCTCCTGCAGAAGGAAATGGTGACTCTTCCATGGCTCCAGAAGAATGCATACTGGCCAAGGGAGGAGCCAACAGAAAACAGGAAGGGGAGATCTAGGGCTTGCTCAACCTTTTGACTGAGGTGTTTGCTTTTTTTATTTTTGCCCTAGTGGAATGAGAATGCAAACAGCTGGGAAGGCAACCCTCTTCCAAAATGGAAAGAAGCTACCAACTATCTAGCAAGGTGCTAGCTAGGGGCCTCAGTCCCAAGCCAAATAATCAGCTCTTATCAAAGAGGACATTCAGGACAAGGGCTTTAAATTTGCCTCATATGATCCAAGTCATTTCCACCTGCAGAGGCACAACATGATGTCTGCCACTAGAACAAAGGCATTTGCTGCATCAATAAAATCAGTATTCTTAGTGAGACGCTACATGACAGTCTGACATGGAAAGGAAGGAACTCCTCAATGAAACCCAGACTTGGGAAAATAATTAACATCCTTCAGTCTTGGCCCAGCAAGGAAAGAAATGAAATATGGAGTCACAAGGCAGAGGTCAGAGTTCAGTGTGTCAAGGTGGCAGAAAAGTCAACCTTTCCTGACAGCTATTCACCATCAGGACTGTCCTGTTATGCTGAATAACAGAGGATTTAGGCTTCCAGGAATACTAGAGACTTCTGAAGTTCACAAGAAATCAGCTTGCAGATGCTTAGCAAACATTTCACTCCAGTCAGCTTGGGAGGGGGGTTGGGAGTATGTATGGTTCTGAGCTTCCAAAATGACATTCTACATGGCAAAGGTTTAAAGCAGGGATTATCAAAAGGCCTGAGAAAGCCTTATTTCAGAAATTCCACCAATGGAAGGAAGGGGAACCTGTCTTGGAAGTTTGGGTTCTGTAAGGATACCAAGGTCTCATCCTCCACAACAATTTATAGTCCCTCTTCAGACACTCAAAGGGAGCTCTTGGTGGGATGGTGAGTAAGGGCTGGAAGATTATGCTGTTGTACTCTACTGTAGGAGGTAAGAAATACATGGGTATACAGTATACTAGATTACACTAAATACAGCTGGTGGAGTTACTTCAGAAAATGAGAAGCTTGCTAAATAAGTGGAGAAGCAAAGTGGAAACGTGAAAGAGATGCAGTGACGCTCTCAATATTATACTGCTGCCACTAAAACAATTGGGTGTTCTCTAAGGGAAAAAGTTTAGTGATAGGCTTGTTGGAAGGAGGTGAGGATTAGTCAACATAGCGTTACGGCATGGAAGCTAAAGTGAGGCTGAAAGGTATTTCAGTGAAAGTGATTCAAAAAGAGTGTGCACAAGGATGATCAGTCATGTGCCAAATGGTAGGGTATACATTTAGGGACAAGATAAAGTGTATTTTTGTCAAGTTTAAAAGTTATTTAGTGGGAGATGTGCAAGACATTCTGACAGTACTGCCAGCATTTTATAGAAGAATTATTTATTTATTTATTTTTTATTTTACATTTGTTAACCGGGCTAGTCTAGCTGGATACATATCCGTTTTCAGTAGAGGCCCGAGGAGAAAAGCTCCAATACAAAAATGGTAAGTACATGTTTAAATTACAAGATACAAAGTAGAGTTACAAAAAAGAGAATACAGATTACATATACAGGAATGAAAAAAAAAAAATTTACATAGATGTTATATAAGACAAAAGGACAAACAGGAGGTTATACAAAAAACATTGATTTCCTTAAATTAATGAAATATAGACTGGAATCGGAAATCCTCCTCATTACAATTAGGAATGAGTGATTTTAGAGATCTGCATAAGGGAAGAGGGCTAGGGGGATGTGGGACTAGAAGTTATAGGATATGTAGTTAGTCAGGTTCTCGACATGGACATATCCATTGTGTGGAGAGATATTCCTTAAGGTTGTATTTGAACTGATTGAGCGAGGTAGTAAGTCTAAGGTTGTTTGGCAGGGAGTTCCACGGCTTGCCAATGGAATTGGCGTAGAGGGCATCCCCACCTGAGTTATTCGCTTTAATGGTTAGGATCTGGATGCTGTTGGATGATCGGAGACTATTGAGGTTAGTGTATTGAGTCAGAATGTTGCACAGTGAGGGAGTTCTATCAGGATGGTTGATTATTTTATAAGCTTCGGCGAGTTGGCTATGCTTGAGGAGATTAGGGAGTTCCAACCAGCCAAGGTTCCTCAGGTTAAGGCAATGGTGGGTTCGATAAGGGGAACCTGTAATAAATCTAGCAATGTGGTTGTAGGCAAGAGAGAGCATGTTAAGTTCATGTTTATTGAGGAAAGAGAGGACCGGGGAAGCATAGAGGAGGGAAGAGAGGAGATGGGTACGGGCAATAGTTAATTTGGTAGTAGGAGTTAAGAAGTTTTTAATTCTGTACATGGATCCTAGTTTTTTGTTAACAGACTTTACTGTTTGGGTAATGTGTATGTCGAATTTGAGCTTATGATCAATAGTAACACCTAGCAATTTGGTACTGGTGACAGGGGTTATGAGGGTCCCATTATTGGATTTAATATGGAAGGTTATGTTGTTAGTGTTTGGGGGTTCTTTACCTAGGGGTGAGAAGACGTTGGGGAAGACTAGCAATAATTTCGTTTTAGCTGGGTTGAGTAGGAGTTTTAAGTCGGTGAACCATTTTTCAACTAGTGAAAAACAGTGTTGTGTGATCATTTGGAGATTCGAGAGGGAGACGTCTAAGCAGATTAAGGTGGAGTCGTCGGCATATTGGATGCAGGTGGATTTAGGGATGACAGATTGAAGGTCATTTATGAAGATGGAAAACAGAAGTGGGCCCAGTATCGAGCCCTGAGGAACACCTATGGTATTAGGGAGCAGTCCTGATATTCTGTTTTGCCACAGGACAGCTTGTTGCCTATCAGTGAGGTAGGCATTGAACCAGTTTAGTGCTGGAGTGTCCAGACGTAGGGTTTCAAGGATGTTAAGAAGGAGTTGATGATTGACCATATCGAATGCTTTTGATAGGTCCAGAAAGAGGGCAGAGGATATGAGTTTGTTATTACGATTGTTGTTGATAGAGTCAACAAAGGAAAGGAGGGCAGTAGTTGTACTATGGTGGGGGCGAAAGCCGTGCTGGGCATTGGACAAGAGATGATTAGAGGTTAGATAGTGAAGAAGTTGTTTGTGGATGCATCTTTCCATGATTTTCGCTATTGGGGACAGGATTGCTATTGGTCTATAATTTGACGTTTCCATGGAGGTACCTCCTTTGTGAAGCGGAATGATATAAGAAGTCTTCCAAATGGAGGGAATGTTCATCTCAGTTATGGTTCTATTGATAAGGATTGATATGGGGTAGGCTATTACATCAGGCATAATTTGTAAGAATTCCAGGAAGGTGGTCAGCTGCTAGGGTGGTTGGTTTGAGTTTTTTTAGGAGGGAGCATATATAGGAGGAAGAGACTGGTTTTAAATTGAAAGGGGTAGGGGTGTCAACATGCAATTGAGCAGCAGGTGGGGGAGTGGAGGTTAGTTGACTGGCTAGAGTTTGGATAGTCTCAGTGAAGAAGGAGTTAAAGGTGTTGGCTACTTCTTCTTGCCCTTTCTCTATCAATTTCTCGGGGGTTGGGGTGGAAGTTTTACCTGGGTGCAAAAGGTTGTTAAAACCTGCCCAGAATTTCTTTGGGTTGTTCTGGTGTTTTTGCTGGAGGTTGCAGAAGTATTGTTTTTTATCTTGGGTAATAGCAGTTTTAGTGGCGTTTCTTAGTTGTTGAAATTTATAACGATCTTGGGAGGTTTTTGAGGCTCTCCATTTATCCCAGGCTTGATCACGGAGTTTGATTTTGGATTAAGTATCTCTAGTTAGCCAAGGTGCTGTAAGAGTTTTAGATCTAATTTGCCTATGTGGGGCATGTGAGTCAAGTATCTTAAGGAATGTGTCATTGAAGTGAGACACACTCTCTTCTAGTGATAGTGTTTTTAGTATGGTCCAGTTGCAGGATTTCAGGTCGGCAAGAAATAGTTGTGGGACGAATTTTTTTTTTGTTTCTGATTAGTCTATATAGGGGAGGGTTAGAAGTTGGGCATTTATGTTTAATGATATAAGTTATTAGGTGGTCGCTGAGGTCACAGGGAAGGGTACCAGTGGTGTAGTTGAGTCCCTGTTAGTAAGGATCCAGTCAATAATACTTTCTTTTTGAAGTGAATTGCCTATTCTGGTTGGGGATAGGATATTTTGGGAAAAAACATGTAGGTTAATAGGTTGTGGAGTTGTATGGGTAGAAAAGAGAGACCAGTCAATGTTGACGTCTCCAAGTACTATGGTTTCTTGTGGGTAGTTGGTGGCTAGCCAGCTCAGGGTTTGCTCCAGGTTTTCTGTGTTCTTCCCTGGTGGGATATAGGTTACAATAAGGTTGATGCGTTTTTGTGTGTTTAGGCAGATCTGTAGGGCAATAATTTCTAGGTTAGAGATTATAGGAGGTTGTAATTGATTCTTAAGGATGTTCAGGGTATTTTTAAACATAATAGCTATTCCTCCACCTTTTTTCTTTGCATGATCAGCCCTGAGAATATTATACCCGGGTGGGAGGATCTCTTCATTCTTAGTAGTGGGTTTTAGCCATGTTTCGGTTAGACACATAATGTCAGGGGAATGTGTAGCTATGATGGCGTGAAGGTTGTGAACTTTGTTGTTAATGCTTCTTAGGTTCAGATGTAGTATTAGAAGGGAGTCAGTAGATTTTCGGGTTAATTTATAGGGGTTAGAGTTTGGCATAGTGGTGGGACCTGGGTTAGGGTGAATATCTCCGTCAATGTTAATACGATTTTTCAGGTAAACTAAAAATCTTTGTAATTTAAATAGGATTTTGAGATTAGTTTTGTTATGTGGAGTTTTAGGGTGTTGAAGTGTGGGGTGGACTATTTTGGGGGATACAGTTTTGTCCCGGTAGATTGAAGGTGGAATATAAATGACATGGAGATTGTATTGGGAGTTGGTGTGGCTTAGGGAAAGGAATACCTATAAGAGTTTGGTTTTCATATGTTGTTAGGATATAAGTGGTGATGAGAAGTATAACTATGATGGGGGTAATAGTGTAAATGAAATTGGCCATACTGGAGATATGAAAAGGGTAGTGGGTGAGGGAAGAGACTTAGTGTGGATTTATTAAAGGGAGTGGGCCTTGAGGTGGGAGGAGTAATGGGGTGTGACAAGGGAGCCTTAGATTTGTTAAGTGGGAAAGTGGGAGGGACTGTTTGTTCCTATAAAAGTAGGTATACTAGGGGCGGGTGGGATAAGGGGGCAGGGAGAGGAGCGGAGCCCGGCGAAGCGGAGCGGGGCCTACACCGCCAGGAGATTCGCAGGGTCTTAGAGGTAACAGTAGTTTCTAGTAGAACTCAGCACAGAGGAGTTACAAGTACAGGACTTAATAATAATGCAGGGAAAGAAGCAATTTTCTAGGCTTTGTTATATAGTATTCTAGTGACAGTGTCAGGTTCTTGACTAGAACAGTATAGTTCACTATGAATACGATAATAATGTTTTGAGTTTACCCTGTGTTTTAAATAGAGTTTAGGTTGCAGGTTTAGTTTTCGTTTTGAAGGTAGGTACTGGTTATAGGATTCTCTGTAGGTAGTGGTCCAGATGGGCGCAATGTCAGGTCTTGGGAACCACGGGAAGCTAGGTAAGAGAGGGGGCTACCTGTGATACAAGGGAGAGAGATATGAATGTTAGAGTTACTAAGGTTGAAATTAGTAAGAGCAGGCTAAGACAGCTTTACTGTTAAGCCACCAAACACACATGCACAAGACCAAGTTACGTTAAAAGGACAGAGACTTTGGCGAGAGGCCAAGAGGAACAAAGTGAGGTGTCTTTCCTAAAAAAGCAGAAGAGGAAGGGCATGATTCAGTGCAGGGATTTCTACACAGATGCTGAGGAAGACAGGTTTAAGGGTTTTGAGGTGTAGAAAAAGCATTATTTGAGAAAAGGCAACAGGTGATAAAAGAGAAAAAGCAAGATGCATTGGGTGACGAAGGGACAGGTTCCAGGTTGCTCATGCAGTAATGAGGAAGGACATCTACATGGAGTAGAAAACTGTACTGGCAAAACCAGTAAGCATTTATAACAGAAGGAAGAAAAGGGGAGAAAACAGCTTAAGGAGAGTCAGTATGTGGAAAGTAGTATTTGGGGGCACAGAAGATTTGCAAAGGCCTCAAACAAGTGGCTCAATGGGGTAAAACTACAGATGAACTGGATGCACTGATACTGAATTCAGATATTAGTCTAAAGGAATGGGACAGAGAGACTCTGATGACTCTCGGAGATCTTGAAAGGACTGAGCAGACATTTCCATATGTGGTGGGGTGTTGAATAGATTTATAGGGTTATGGTAAAATGTAATTAATACGCAAGAAAGAATTTATGATAAAATGTGTAAAGAGGCAGTTGGTTTTACTTGCCAGTGGTAAAAAGTGTGTGGAAGAGGTGGTCTAAGGTGGAATAAAAGAGGACCGATAATGTGAACTGGGGTCAAATGTGAAACGACCAGGCACTGTAAAAAAGGCAGTCCAGCCAGTGTGTGTGTGTGTGTTGGGGGGGGGGGTGCAAACTAGGTAAAGAAGTTGGTTCAAGGGGTAAGGAATGAAAAGTATGAAAGGTGGTGGCTGAGACTGGCAGTTCACTGGAATCTCAAGAATAGATTGAGAGAAGACACAGATTCGGAAGAAAGAGAAAAAGGGGTCAAGCAAAGAACACGGATGTCCTACGGACACAGCAAGTACATAGAGGGGTAATTCAGCTGGAAGGTAATGAGACTGATGCAGAAGTGTGGAGAATGTCAGACTAAATACAACTGAAGTACCAATAACTTGCAAGACCAATAATATCAAGCATTAGCACCAGCTAAAGGGTGTGCAATAACCAGAGTACACAGTGGTTTACTTGGAAGGAAGATGATAGCCTTGTTAAAATACCTGCTAATTTACTTTGATTACTGTGATATGTTATCAAACGGTTTAAGAGGTGACTGAATCCACACATTACAAATACAATTTTCCCAAGAATTTAAAATGCATCTCCTGTCCATGTAAATGAAGGCATCCTTAATTCTACCTATTACTTCCACTTGTCACGCTAACCATTACTCTATTTCATTTCTAATATAAAAATATAACTCCCCCCCCCCCCCAAAAAAAAAAAAAACATTTAAAAATGTTTGAGGTTGGACACCACCTTAAAGAAAATATCTAGTGGTATACACCTTTTCACCAATGTAAACTTAATTTGAACTCAACTCACCTCACCTTCTGTCAAGAAATGCCTTTCATCAGTCTTAGCATTCACAGAATCAGACCATTTCTTCATAATCAGACTTGTCATATTTATAATATGAAAATTTATCCATTTTTTCATTAAATTATAGTTAAACTAGAAGTTCAGTTTTGTTCTTTTCCTTCCAAACATTCATATGTGGTTTCACTGATTAAATGAAACATAGCAGATGGTTCCCTACTCTTTGATGAAGAAGATCCTTTCAACTTTTCTTTCTGCATATAAAGTTACTTGCAAGTTGTGAACCTATTTGTGCATTTGTTACTCAAGAAGCTTCTTTGCTAGGGCAAATATTTTTTTTATTTTAGCAAAAGCATTTCTACCAGTGAAACTGCTTTACTAGACTGTAAGATCCGAACATCTATGAACAGTTTTCCATCTAGCAACTTCTAACACAATGTACTGCTCCACTTCTCTTTTCTTGTGATTTAGTTGGAAAATCCAGTCATATCTTCACAACACTTATTTTTTTCCGCTATCTCACAAAATACTGCTTCCTCCATATTACCGTTCTCAGCTTCCTTGGTTTAAGCATCTTTTGCACCAATGGATACTCCAGTCATAAAATATATTCATTTATTGGATTTTAATCTTGGAAACTTTAAATGGGGCTGTATATCCTCATCGCTTGGCAAATGTTGTTTGTGTGTGTGTGTGTGTGTGTGTGTGTGTGTATATATATATATATATATATATATATATATATATATATATATATATATATATATATATATACACACACACACACACACACACACACACACATATATTACATATATATATATATGGGTCTAGGTTAGAAGATCGACAGCCGACATCACCGACAACGGATTAGCGGGCGCCAGATGATAGACATTCGGAAGACCGACGCTACGGATGAAAACGCCGACGCCAGGGATAGTGACTTGGAAAGAAGGCTGTGTGAGTATGTGGTGGTGACGGACGTTAGGGTGCGAGTAAGGTAAGTGTGGATAGTGACAGTCTGTGGGGATAGGGGTGGGTTAAGTGAGTTAGGGTTAGGGCGTGGGTTAGCTGAGTGTGCGATAGTGACGGACCTTAGGGTAAGGGTTTGGGTTAGGGTTGTACATAGTTGTGTGTGTGAGGTTTAGTGTGGGTTTGTGAGGATTTTGGTGTGCTTGTGTTCTGTGTGTGGTTTTTGGATAGGGGATGTGTTTTGTTAGTTGATTGTTGTTATTGTGGTGTGTGCAGTGTATGGGTTTTCGTGTTTGTGGACTGTCGGTTACTTGTTTGTCGGGCATGTGAGGTGTCGTGGTTATGGTTTGTCGATTATGTGGTGTCGATGTTTCTGTTGTCGGTGAAAGTAGCTGTCGATGTTATAACCTAGAACCATATATATATATATATATATATATATATATATATATATATATATATATATATATATATATAAATAAACACACACGAATTTCTGAAAATAAAATGGTATATTTTATAAGCATTTATGAATCCTTCTCTCCATATTTCTCTCTCTCTCTGTGTGTGTGTGTGTGTGTGTGTGTGTGTGTGTGTGTGTGTGTGTGTGTGTGTGGATATATATATATATATATATATATATATATATATATATATATATATATATATATATGCGTGTGGTGTCTGTCTGTCCTTTTTTTAATTTTTTCCCTTTTATGTTCTTTTTTCCACTGTCCCAGAGATCCCAGGGGTAGTTTAGCCAAGTGCCTCCTAAGAATAAGGATCAGTCAGTACCTCCCCTGCTCAAGTAGGACAGCTCCACAGGGTTGAGCTGGCGGCTCTGTCCCTGCAGGTCTCCTGGGGTGTGGTAGCCTGGAATGCTTTGAGCTTTGGGACTTGGTTGAGGCGATGGCTGAGCAAGCACTAGAGAGGAGTCTTCATCCTACTGAAATCTTTCTTCAGCAGGTGCAAGACTTTCTGATCTGGTTGGCTTCAAGCATCAAGCTGCCATAGGCCTTCATCTCCACACATCAGGGCTCACATTTTCAAGGTTCATCAGAGAGAGGGTATAACAGAGGTCCCCTAGACCAAGGATTTACCTGAACTTCACAACTGCTCCCCCCTCCCCCTTTTGTATCTATCTGCCATGTTTATGCCTTTTGTCCCTCCACCATTAATGTCATCCACAAAAGAGTTCCTGTCTGTCTTTTATGTTTCATCAATTCCTTAATTCTTCCCCATGCTCTTCCACTTTCAAAGTCCATAACAGAGGGGGTATAACTGAGGTCCACCAGACCAGAGTGTTTACCTGTACTTCACACTTCTTCTCCCTTTTGTGTCAGTCTACCATGTGTACGTCTTGTGTCCCACCACCACTGTCATCCACAACAGAGTTCCTGTCAGTCTTGTCTGATTTTATGTTTCATCAATTCCTTATCTCTTCTCTAAACTTCTTTCCTACACCCTCTTCCCTTACTCCTTCCCCAATTTCCCAATTATTTAAAAACATTGGGAAAAAGGGGGGCTCTATCCCCACAAAAACATAGTGCCCCCCACTTTTCAGTACAACCCTCTTCATACTTCTCTTCTGTGTGTCCCTTGCCTCCACTCACCTTCATTTCCAGCTTTCCTCTTTCCCCCTTCCAACCTTCTAAAAGGCCAAGCTGTGTATCCACATACAGACATCTTTACATTTAATAAATAAAACCTTACAGCTGCTTGAGTTTACTGCTGGCAAGTGATACTTGGTGCCACTTTCCTCAAAATTTCCACCAAATCTACAGTGACATTTGTGTAATCTCATGCCCGCTTTCAAACAGTGAAAATACCACAAGAAAATTATGACTTCACATTCAGATGGCTTCCTTTGCACATAACAGTAATAAATTAATTACGACTTTTAAAATAGGCCACACAGTTGTGCGAATTTCGGTGCAGCACTGTGACTTTCAGTAATCAGTGCCACTCACTCATTCTTCGCTGATGTACATAAAGGTGCAATAGTGCTTTTCTTCAGCAGCACTTGCACATATGCAAACAATGCGACTAGGAATAACACCACCTTTAAAAGTTATTGCCTTCTCTGTCCATTCTTGCTTCTGCAGTGTCCCTTCTTGCTGCTCTCTCTTCTCTGCTAGTTACTGCATTTTATTTATTTATTTTTGTTTGTACTACTTGTTATAACAGTTACTGTACACTGTTCTCTGACTGCTGTTGGATTCCTTTCAATGTAAGTTAATTATTTTAAATAAATCCTCATTTGAGATTTGTCCACTGTTGTACACTTCCCCTAATCATTCTTCATTCTGGTTATCTGAAATGTTAGGCCATTTTTTTTTTACTCCTGCCCCACAAAGGTCAAAACCAAGGTCTTCATTTGGACTGCATCCACTAATGAAAAACACAGTTATAGATGATCCTTGCACTGAAACAGTGGTAATATAGCCTCTAAAATGAACTCTAAAATATATTCTATTTTGAGAAAATGATGGGCACTGCAACATCTTTTCTGGGGGGAGGGGGGGGGAGTTTAGTCCCTACTATCTAAGAAACATTTGCCTCAGAAATCCAGACCTATTAGCACTTTAAGCTGATGTAACTGTTGAAAGGACTTAAGTTTCTAGTTTTAGTACACTTGGGACAAATCATTTAAAAGTAATACAGATTAATTATCTACACCTTTTCTCAGTGTCCCTCCAGCATTTACAATCCAGCAGCACTGATGAACATATACAGTCTTGCAGGTGTATGGTACTACAATTTTTCCTAACATAAATGTGCAAGTCCATCACATTTCAGGGACATGTACAAGCAACATAACTCTTTTAAATATATAATTGTGAGATACATATTTATAAATGAAAGCGAACAACTTAAGAAAATGGCACAAGCACTGAAAAGAAGTGTTGGAAATTCCAGGATAGGGAACACAACAGTTTTGCAAGATCACAGAGTTTTCAATCATATTAGTTCCTTCTAAGCTACCAGCTGCTTTCACTTTACATTTTAATTGGTTATGCAAACCTTATGACTCTGAATGAGCATATGGATAACTCCAGGGGCACCATGACACCAATGGATTAGTCTGTCAGTTTCATTGCTCAGGGATGATGGGTAATTTCCAGACCTGAATTTTTTGTGACGCACATAATCAACGGATGGTTTTACCAGCTCTGTGAGGACTTCTTGGTCAACGTTTGCACTTGGCTGAAAAAGAAAATGAAAACCAACTCATCAAAGTTCATTATGTGACAGCACAGTCAACAACAATTGCTACATTTTGATTTATATGAATATTGTGCACACAAAAAAAAACACAAATCATATCAGTATAAGTGCTTGTTAAATGCTACCACTTTTAACAGGAGGCTCCTACAGTGCCAGTAGTAGTTCAGTAGCACTTCTTGAACCTGCATTTGATGGGGACCATCCAAGTACTTAAGCATGCTGTCCCACTGAGAGACAATACATATTGCAGAAACAACTCTCTCTCTATGTTTTCTAGCTATAACTACGCAAAATAATCAACACTAAAAGCTACTCAAAAGCCATGAGACACTACAGACAGCAAATATAGAAAAAAGGAAAAGACAAACAAATATCCTCCGAAGAAGCATCTTTTGAAACTCTGTTACAGGGAATGCACACACTGCCTTTGCTTTGAAATGTATTCTGACATATAACTAAAGATGACTGCCCTGTACACCCCCCCCCTCCCAATCTGGTGTCTTCTCTATGGGTTCATCCTTTCCAATCTTATTTTTGGACATTCTTGTACTCCAGAATGGATAAGCACCTATAATGTCAGGTATCAAGTATCCCATGTCTTTCAGTCTATGCCTGGCTACCAGCAAGCACCTTCCTACAAATCAGGAAACAATGAAAATATGCCCCATTACTACAAAAAGGGATGCATACATACTTGCCTGACTTACAAGAATTCAAATAAAAGCAGAGGCCACCTGAAGACATCACCCACCACAATGGGATGGTGGAAGGATGTCCATGACCCACCAAGGAAGGGCCTCCTGTACATGATACAGTTATGTATGACTACTTTTTGCTGGGTCCTACACTTAGGTTGAATTCTAAGGACTAAGCTAAGAGGGTGGAAGAAGCCACTGCAGCATAGCAGAACAAAGATCAGAAGACAAAGTCCTGGACAACAGTCTAGCCAAAAGAAGTCCAATTCACTAACATAGCTAAGAAAATAATGTTTGGAGAAGGGAGGTTCCAGACACCACAGGATGAGGGAACCAGGACTGTCAAAAAAACAAAAAAAAAAAATACTAAACAAGCACCAGAAGTAGATAATGAATCCTAAAAAGGAGTGGTCTACGAGTACTTGAAATGATGGCAACTGTCCCTGCTCAGCGGCACAAAGGGCAACAATGAAAACTAACGACAGAAACTGTCAACTGAGAATGGTAGATGGACCATCAAGAGGTCTAACAAATCAATACCACTACCTTGAAGAACCTCCCCTCTTCTGGAAACTGAAGAGCCCCCCCCCCCTTCCAACTTTCTGGCACTCTGAAAACACAGAGAAAAGAAAGGACTGTTTCGGACACACAAACAAGATTACCTTCTCTCAGTATGGAAATATGTGTGAGGGGAACTGAGCTATGATCAGAAGGGAAGGCAGAATAACTCTCTGGCCCTGTGTATCTGACGCAAAACCTTAGACTGCTACAAAGGGATCACCCCAAAAATGAAGTCAGACACCACCAAGACCATAAGTTCAAAGGGGTAGGCAATCTTGTTGAATATGAAGTCTGAGATTTCTGAAGGCGAATGGTTCTGTAAAGAGGGGATGGAAAAGTAGCACTCCCAAAGAAGTTGTGCAACCAGACCTAGCCAGGCCCAATCCTGCCCACTATATGGAACACAGTGCAGAAAACTGTCCAGATACTTTAGAGGAAAAACTGAGGCCAAAGCATGCTGGCACTTGAATTGTCAAGAATGTGGGGGAGTGATATTTCTTCTAAGTGGCAAAACAACAAAACAGAAACAATCAAACATAAATGGCCAATCATGAGTACTTTGAAAATGAAAAAAAAAAATGAAAACTTTTTTTTCGCAGGGGGCAAGCCCACTTGGTGGTGACTTACCTGTGATCCCATAATTATTTTACTGAGTTTTGGGAAAGCTTGTACAGCTGATGGAGTGCTGACAGCTTTTTATGAATTGCCCTTTCCCACTGAAGTATGATCTCAAAGTTGGTATATACACATGCATGTGTATACATATATTTAGCAGGAGTTTCAGTTCCTGCAATTTTTTCCCCCTTTGTTGATATTTGTTTTTATTGACCATTTAGGATTGAGTAGTTCTGGTTTGAGTTGATGACACTTCAATGAAAATGTCATTAACCATATTAAGAGACCACACCCTGCGCAGACATAAAATATACTGCAGTTAGAAAGGCCAAAAGCCCTGCTTCTGAAATGAAAGATCCTAAAATGATCCTAGGTTGGCTACCCCCAAGCAACTGTCCACTGATGGTGATAGGTCACAAAAAGGACGAAGTACTCAGTAAATGGCAAGGAATGACCAATAACCTAGAGTCCCAAAACAGACATCAGTCGAAATTCAAAATGGTTGGCAGGCCAGCTTAGACTCCTCAAAAAACAATGCAAAAAGTACAGTTTTGTATCTACCATAAATGTAGATGTCCGAACTGGATAGCATCTGCAGTCATAACAAATGGGTTGTCCTGTCGTCAGGCAGCCCTTCGGTCGGCCGGATTCCAAAGTCTGGGTCCGGCTTCGGCTGATGTCGCACTTCACCCGACGTCATCTCTGCTGGTCTTCGGGTATAAAGGCATCAGCCGACGCCATTTTCCTCAGTGTTTCTTGCCCCAGATGCCAATTGCCCTCTTGGAAGCTAAATTTTGGATAAATGCCAATGTTTCCAAAATAGTAGAAGGCAAACACAAAAAATAAACATGTATGTACATATATACAAACAAATACACCATAAGAGACTCCCCCCCCCAGCTAGCTATTAGGAGGGTAAATACCCTAGGAGTACCACAGAGGGGAAGGAGGGAGGGTAATCCTGACTGCAGATGCTATCCAGTTCGGACATCTACATTTATGGTAGATACAAAAAGTACAGTTTTGTACCTAACATAAATGTAGATGTTCGAGGATCCACATTGCTGCAGTCCTAACTATTGGGTAGTCCGCTGTCCAGTCGGCCCGAATACCAAAGTATATGGCTGACGTCGGTCAGGGCGCATTAGACTGACGTCAGTACGTCGGGGTACTAATGCGCATGACCGACGTCATATCCTCAGTCTTTTCTTGCCCCAGATGTCAGAAGACCCTGAAAAGATAAGGCCAAAACCAAAAACTCCAAACATACCTGCACCAAAAATATGTACAATATATACAAAATTACCAGAATATAACCTCACCTACACAACCACCCCTAAACACAGAGGGGAAGGAGGGAGGGTAAATTGGACTGCAGCAATGTGGATCCTCGAACATCTACATTTATGGTAGGTACAAAACTGTACTATGTTCTTCATTCCACATTGCTGCAGTCCTAACTATTGGGTAGAATCCCAAAGCAGAGGTAAGGGAGGCTGGCAAATCATAAGGAAGCAGGAACTGACAACATGCCTTGCAAAATAGCTGTGGCAAAACCAGCCCTAGACTTAGAGTAGAGAGGAAGGTGATAATGCTTAGAGAAAGTATGCACTGAACTCCAAGTAGCTGCCTCCAAAATATCCTTAGTTGCCACCCCTTAGAAATGCTGTTGAAGTGGCAGTAGCCCTAGTGGAATGAGGCCTAATCCCAGCTGGAATCTCCTTGCCATGATGGGAATAACAAAATGCAATGCAAAACCCAATCCACCTAGAAATAGTTTGTTTTGACACAGGCTTGCCCTGCGAACTCAAAGCAAAAGAAACAAACAACTGCTGAGACTGCCTAAAATCCTTAGTCCTGCTCAAATAATAACGCAATTGCCTGTGTACATCTAAAGTGTGCAAAATCTTTTCCCCTTTATTTTGGGGATCTGCATAAAAGTAGGCAAATGAATAGTTTGGTTTAAAGCCACACTAGAAACCACCTTAGGCATAAAGGAAGGATTAGTGCGTAAAGATACCCTATCCTTATGAAAAATCAAAAAGGCTCTACCGCCATAAGGGCCTGCAACTCAGAAACCCTTCTTGCAGAAGTAATGGCCAACAAAAAGCAGTCTTCCATGACAAGTATTTCAATTCAGCAGTAGCCGAGGCTCAAAAGGTTGTAGAGTAAGTTTCTCCAACACAAAATTGAGATCCCAAGCAGGAGTAGGAGCTCTCGTGGGGTCTTATATTCTTTGCCCTCTAAGAAATTGCTTGAACAAAGGATGCGAAAACAATGGTGGGTCACAATCATAGTGAGCTGAAATTGCTGCAGCATGAATCTTAATGGAAGAGAAAGACAAACCTTTGTCCAATAACTCAGTAAGATATTGAAGAGCCACACTCAAATTAGGCTCAGAAATCTCCAAATTGTTTGCTGCACTCCAAAATAAAAATCTCTTCCATTTTTCTGCATTACACTTTCCTTGTACTAGGTCTTCTGGCTTCCATAATCACATTTAAAACTTGTTGAGGAAGTTGAGACCTGCTGTCTTTCAAAACAGAATATGCCAGGCTGTTAGATGAAGAGAGTGAAGCTTGACATTGAGCAGGTGACCGTCCCTCTGAGACAAAAGGTGTGGAATCAAAGGTAAAGGCCATGGAGGCTTCCTTACCAGACTCCTCAGTAATGGGTACCAGTGCTGCCGAGGCCAATCTGGAGCTATTAAAATCATCCTTGGCTTGTCTTGTCTGACCTTTAGAAGCACCTTTGGGAGAAGAGGCAGAGGTGGAAAAGCATATACATGAAGATTTTTCCAACTGAAAGAAAGAGCATCCACTTTCCAAGCTGTATGATGAAACCTCTTTGTGCAAAACTTTGGCAGCTGGTGGTTTAGTGGAGAAGCGAACAGATCTATGTCTGGAGTTCCCCATGACACTGTCAATTTTTGAAATACATGAAGATCCAGTTTCCACTCGTGGGGATCCATGATTTGTCTGCTTAACACATCTGCTAAGGAGTTCTGTGCTCCCGGCAGAAACCTTGCCTGAAGAGTTAGTTGCAAGCTGAGCGCAGTCTCCCATAAAATCATTGCTTGCCTGCACAACGGGTAAGAATGTGTTCCCCTTGTTTGTTGATGTACCACATGACAGTTGTGTTGTCTGTTAGAATCAACACCTGCCCTGGAAGAAGTAACTCCTTGAAAGCCATTAATGCAAACTGGACTGCTAACATCTCTTTCATGTTGATATGTAGATGCTGTAGTCTGGCAGGCCACTTGTCTTGTATCCACTTTCCATTTAGATGAGCTCCCCAAGCAATGTCTGAGGCATCTGTCGTTAGGATCTGACTCGCCTCTGGCCGGGTCACAGAGAGTCCCTTGTTTAGGTGACATTCCTGAGCCCACCACAAAAATTCCTTTTGAATGCAAGGTATTATTTGAATGACAGTGTCCAAATCCTGGCAGTGCTGTGTCCATACATTGTTGAGATACCATTGCAGCTTCCTCATATGCAGTTTGGCATTGGGAAGCACCAGAATACAAGATGCCATGAACCCTAAGGCTTGAAGGACTGTCCTTGCAGTCAGCCCGGACTGAAGGGATAGTTGATGGAAGTAACTGGAAAGATTCTTTTGTTTGTCCGGGGTTAAAAAGGCCATCTGGGCTGCTGTATTCAGTCTCACACCCAGAAAGCACATGTCTTGAGAGGGTACTAGACTGGACTTTATTTCGTTCACAGAATACCCTAGGCATCTTAGCACTGCTATGACATATTCCAAATGCTGTAGAAGGTCTTCCTTTTCTTGAGCCAGAATCAGGCAGTCGTCCAAGTAAGGATAGATTTGAATTCCTTTTAGCCTGAAGTAAGCTATCACTGGAGCCAGAACCTTTGTGAATACTCTGGGCGCAGTAGATAAGCCAAAGGGCAATGCAGAGAACTGATAATGAGAATTTCCAGCTCGTAAACGCAGATACTTCCTGCAACTTAGTCTTATAGGCACATGAAGGTAAGCTTCCTTGAGATCTAAAGTTACCATCCAGTGATCTTTGCCCAGCAGAGGTAAAAGCTGTTGTAACGTCAACATTTTGAACTTGGGAATGTCCAGATAAGTGTTGAGGATAGATAAATCCAAAATTTGTCTCCACGTGTTCCCCTTCTTCGGTACTAGGAACAGGCGAGAATAAAATCCTAGGCCCCTTTCTGGCACAGGAACTGGCTGAATGGCCCCTATTTGGAGCAACAGAGAAATTTGCTTGTGAGCCTCTGTTCTTTGTAGAGGAGGAATGTCTGGCATGCCTTTGAAAGGAGGCAAGGTATGGAAATAAAACCTGTAACAGTAAAGTCTCTCCCTGAGACTCCAAAGAAACTCCTGGCAGAACCTCCGGCTCCACTGAGCCTTCTAAAGAACCGACGTCAGGGACTGTCGGTTCTTCCACTCTAGGCTTTGCTGCTTTGTCCTTGCGCTTTTGGCGAAGCGCCGGAGCATCCGACGGCATTTTATAATTACAACGCTTCCCAAAAACTAACCTGGCACAGTCTAACCTTCTCTTAATAGTGCGTTTGTTAAATCTAGCACAAGAGCGGCATCCAACAACGTCGTGCTCAGGCCCTAAACAAGGTATACACAAAGTATGGTAATCCCTATGAGGTATCTGTTTCCCACAAGAAATACAGTTATTCACTTTTTCTGACATCCGGTTAAATACTGAGGCAAGAAAAAACAAAATATTCCCAACGGGTACTTAGCCAACTTTGATTCGGTCTGAAACTCTGACTTCAGAAACTTTCAGAACGCCAACCTGCACTCGCAAAATTGCTTCTGCATCGGACCATGCGGCAAAAAAGACTGAGGATATGGCGTCGGTCATGCGCATTAGTACCCTGACGTACTGACGTCAGTCTAATGCGCCCTGACCGACGTCAGCCATATACTTTGGTATTCGGGCCGACTGGACAGCGGACTACCCAATAGTTAGGACTGCAGCAATGTGGAATGAAGAACATCTGTACTATGTCCTTCATGGATGCATCTGCAGTCATAACAAATGGGTAGAATACCATAGCCAAACTAGGGAGGAGGAATAAAAATTATGGTGTAGTCAGGATCCCTTGCAGTACAGCAGTGGCAAACCCTGCTCGGGATCTAGAATATAGAGGTAAATTATAATGCTTGGCAAATGTATGCACGGAGGTCCAAGTAGCCGCCTCAATAATGTCCTTGGTTGCCACTCCTCTTAAGAAAGCTGTGGTAGTGGCTGTAGCCCTTGTAGAATGAGGTCTTATGTTCTGTGGAATTGGTTTTCCATGGTAGGAGTAACAGAATCTTATGCAATTTCCTATCCATTTGGAGATTGTCTGTTTGGAAATTGCTTTTCCTTCCCTTCCTGTTGCATAGGCTACAAAGAGCTGGTCAGTTTTTCTGTTACCTTTGGTTCTGTCCAGGTAGTGGCGTAACTGTCTATGTACATCCAAGGTATGCATTATTCTTTCACCTCTGTTTTGTGGATTGGGAAAGAAAGTAGGTAGGTGGATTGCCTGGTTTAAAGACACTCTGGATACCACCTTAGGCATAAATGTAGGATTAGTTCTCATGGACACCCTATCTTGATGGAAGATTAGGAAGGGTTGCACAGCCATTAAGGCCTGTAGTTCAGAAACCCTCCTTGCTGAAGTAATAGCCAGTAGGAAAGCAGTTTTCCATGACAGGTGTTGTAGATCTGCTGTTGCTGCTCGTTGAAGCGGAGGGAGTGTCAACTTTTCTAGTACAAAATTCAAGTCCCATGCTGGTAATGGTGGTTTCCTAGGAGGTTTTACATTCTTGATCCCTCTGAGGAACTGCCTGAGTAGAGGATGTGAAAAGACAGGAGGATCAAAGCTGTATTCTGCTGAAATAGCTGATGCATGTATCTTGATGGAGGAATAGGACAGGCCTGTATGTAGAAGCTCTGCCAAGTACTCCAGAATGTTAGCAATATCTATGTTCGACACATCTTTTCCTCTTTCAGTACTCCAAATGACGAACCTTTTCCATTTTCCTGCATAGTTCCTTCTTGTTGAAGGTCTGCGGGCTTCAAGGATAATGTCTTTAACCCTTTGTGAAAGGTCTGGGTTAGTTACTGCTATGTGATGTTCCAGGCAGTCAGTTGCAAGGTTTTTAGGTTTGGATGTATGATGTTGTAGTTGTTCTGAGTTAACATCAGTGGCATCAGGGGTATTGACCACATTTTCTCCCGAGACATGCTCCTCAGCAATGGGTACCAGTGTTGTCTTGGCCAGTTCGGAGCTATCAGAATTATCCTTGGACGTTCCTCTTTGATTTTCAGTAGTACCTTGTGCATCAAGGGAAGAGGTGGAAATGCATATGCTGTCAGGCCTTTCCAGCTGAAGGATAGAGAGTCCACCTTCCATGCAAGTGGGTGGAATGTCCTTGTGCAGAATTTTTTGAGCTGGTGATTTTGTGGGGAGGCGAAAAGATCTATTTGTGGCATTCCCCATTTCTTTGCGATGGCCTTGAAGATGTCCGGGTGTAGCATCCATTCGTGAGCATCCGAGGTGGTTCTGCTTAAAATGTCTGCTAGGGTGTTCTCTTTTCCCGGTACAAATATTGCCTGTAACTGGATGTTGTAGCTGAGAGCCAGATTCCAAAGGTCCAAAGTCATTCTGCATAGGGGGTAAGAATGAGTGCCTCCCTGTTTGTTGATGTACCACATGACTGTGGTGTTGTCTGTCCGTATCATCCAATGGCCTTCTTTGAGGAATGGTCTGAATTTTAGGATTGCCAGTTTTACTGCCAGCATTTCTTTTTGGTTTATGTGCAGGTGCAGCTGGTCCTGAGTCCACAGTCCTTGCACGCATTTGTCCAGCATGTGTGCCCCCCATCCTAGGTCTGAGGCGTCCGTTGTGATGGTTTGGTTTGCTTGAAATTTGTGGAAGGGTAAGCCTGGGTTTGACTGGCATGCCCGAGCCCACCATAGGAACTCCTGTTTTAAGCATGGGATTAGTGGTATTTCTGTTTCTAAGCTGTGCCTGTGTTGAGACCACAAATTCTTTAGGTACCACTGTAACTTTCTCATATGCAGTCTGGCATGTGGGACCAAGATTATGCATGATGCCATGAAGCCCAAGGCCTGCAGAACTTTTCTTGCTGTTAGTTTGTTCTGCTTGGTTAATGCCAAGAAGTAAAGAGGGAGCTCTTTGTTTTTCTGCAGTTAGGAATGCCATTTGTTTTACTGTGTCCAATTCAGCCCAAGAAGGTTCTTGTCTGGGATGGTATCAGCCTTGACTTTTGTAAATTGACTGTGTATCCCAGGGCTTGAAGCAAGTAAATGACCCTTTGTAAATCTGTTGTCAGCTTGCTTTTGTTGTCCGCTTGTAACAGGCAGTCGTCCAGGTATGGATAAATTTGGATTCCCTGTACTCTGCAGTGAGCGATTACTGATGCCAGGCATTTTGTGAATACTCTTGGCAGTAGATAAGCCAAAGGGCAATGCTGAGAATTGATAATGCTCTGATCCTGCAAGAAATCTGAGGTATCTTCTGCAATTTGGTCGAATGGGGACGTGCAGGTATGCCTCCTTGAGATCTAGAGTTACCAGCCAACACTCCTTGCCCAGCATGGAAAGAAGTTGCTGTAGGGTCAGCATTTTGAATTTTGGGACGATGATGTATGTGTTTAAGATGGACAGGTCGAGAATAGGTCTCCAGTTTTTCTCTTTTCTTGGTACTAGGAAAAGTCTGGAGTAGAATCCTTTGCCCTGTTCTGTTATTGGCACTCTTTCCACAGCTCTCATCTTTATTAATTCCGCTATCTGGTGCAGGGCTTCTATTTTTTGATTTGGGGGCAGGTTTGGCATTCCTCTTTTTCCTGGTAAAGTGTGGAAGTGGAACCGGTAGCCTTGGTCTATGGTTTGCAAAATCCACTTGTCTTTTGTGATATAGTGCCAATTTTTCGAGAATAAGGCTAACTTTCCGCCTAATGGTGCTGCCTTTTGCTCCCTGGTAGGCGGAGTCAGAGCCAAGTCACTGTGATTGTCCTGTTGCAGTGGCAGTGGTTGTGTCTGTGCCTCGGTTATTGCCTTGCCACTGTCGTCCTCTGTAGGCACCTCCTCTGGATTGATTTCTGCCCCTTGAGCGTCTGTTCCTGCCCCTTTGTGATCTTGTGGAGTCAGGAAAGGACCAATTTTTGGCAGGCCAGTTCCTGCTAAACCTTGGGGGCTGAACCTGTAGGAAATCTTTAACTGTTTGTACAGATTTAGCCTTCTCTTCCATTTTCTTCATTACCTGCTGGGCAGGTTCCCCAAATAGACTGGCCTTATCCATAGGAGCATCCAATAGCTTAGCTTTAACATGATCCGGTAAGACCTGTTCTTTCAACCATGCATGCCTTCTTATTACTGTGCCAGTCATGGCTGATCTAAATGAAGCCTCCAGTGCATCATAGCCACATTTTAAAGAATGGTTACTAACCTGTTGGATGTTATTCACCATTTCTAATACATATTTCTTATCTAAAGATTCATCAGAGGACAGCTTTTTAATTAACTGATCAAGCATAAACTCTTGGTATTGGATCATGTGAAACTGACAGTTTAAAGCTCTAGCTGAGAGAGTAGCAGAGGTGTAGACTTTTTCCCCATCTCTCTAAGGACCTGGATTCCCTTTCAGAGGGAATAGGGTTTTTGCTGTGGTCGAGGCTACTGCCTTAGGCCCCTGGGATATAGTTTGGGGTCTGCAAGTGGGGCCTTGTATAGGTGGTGATGAGTGTCTGGCACCCTGTAAAATCTATCTGGTTTGGCAGGGGCTGGAGGTAAAGAATCAGGTGCAGTGCAGACATCATTAAATGCATCGTCCACAACAGACAGGACAGGAGGTATAGCCAAGGGCCTATGTTGTGGTAAGTGCAGAAAAGTCCTAAGCCTTTTCTTGAATCTGAGAAATCTTGTCCCTGCCATTGGAATTGTTCTCTCATGGCATGTACGGTTTCCCCAAAGGAGAATTCCTCTGGTGGAGAGGCAGCTGGAATGGATTCTTCAGCATCTGAATCTTCATAATTGGAAAAAGGAGCCTCTGGCTGGTCTGTAATGTCTGAGTCATCCGCAGAATCATCAGAGGACACAGGCTCGGGGGGCTCTGCTCTAGGTCTCTTGTCTGGAGGCTGAGAGGCCCTATCTGGGTGAGATTGGGATCCCCTAATTAAGGATATTAAATCTTCTGCCAGAGTAAGCATTTGTGAACTAGAAGTGGGCCTGAGTGAGGGTGGTTTAACAGGCACTGATTTAACTGAATTGGCTGCTTTAGCCCTGGCAAAGGCCTTAATAGACATGGCTGCAGGAGGCCTAGCAGCACCACGTGCTGGAGTAGAGATATCCAAAGGGATGGTGTCTGATAAATCAGTTGGAACCACAGTTGTAGGCAAAATTTCTGAGGCTGATTCAGGTAAGGTTTCAGGAGCCTCAGTAGTAGTCATGGATTCGGCTGTAGATAGATCAGTTTTCTCGGTTTCGGCCGAAACCGAGACACTCGCGGCTTGCTTAACCGTGGTTTCGGCCAAAACCGCGGACCGCGAGTGTCGGTCTTTTTCTTTGCGTTTTTTAACAATTTGGGTAGTCGGAGGATCCGACGGCATAATGTACGCAAAATCTGAGCCGAAAAACTGTTCAGCAAACTCCGACCGACGCCTAAGCGTTCGTCGGTTGAAGGAAGCACAGGCGAACAGGCTGCTACGTCGTGGTCTGGGCCTAAGCAAGGCAAACAGTAAGAGTGGAAATCTTTATGAGGTATTTGTTTCCCACAAGTTAAACAGTTATTGACTTTTTCTGACATCGGCTGAGGCAAGAAAGAGTCCCCAACGGCCTCAGCTTTTAGAAGTCTTCGAAGTAGTATTCGGTAGTAGTAATCTCTGGATCTGACCGACCGGCACTTGCGAACAGCTTCTGCTTCGGGCGCCACGCGGCAAGAAAGACTGAGGAAAATGGCGTCGGCTGATGCCTTTATACCCGAAGACCAGCAGAGATGACGTCGGGTGAAGTGCGACATCAGCCGAAGCCGGACCCAGACTTTGGAATCCGGCCGACCGAAGGGCTGCCTGACGACAGGACAACCCATTTGTTATGACTGCAGATGCATCCATGAAGGACATCCTAAAATCACAAAACAGACATGTTACCTTGAAGAATTTGGCAGCATTCAATCCAGCAGAAATAGACTGGTTGAAACTTCACAAAAGGCAAGGCTAGTAAACTTGATTTCCTAGGCCCTCTGAGTGTGGGGCAAACAGCAAGGAGAAGCAACCACTGATCTCACGACAGAAAGGGACCCCAACAAAATATATATGGGTACATTTCTATCCTCTGTCAAGGAACTTCCAAATGCACATCATGTAGTCTGGCACCTTGTATGTGTTGTGCAATCTGAAAGCAAACACTGATGAAGCTGGTAGAATACTGCCATGTGTCTTGCCTCTTCTAATCCTGTTGGTAAAAGAAATGTCACATGGCATCAGAAGTAATTTCTACCAAATTATATTATCTTTCATTTGAGAAATGGTATAATTACTGGTTTACCTTCATAAACTCAAATCACAGTGGTTCGAGTGCATATATGAGCGACTCGAAACCACGAAAGTGAAAACATCGACAGTCCAAGTTAGAAAAACAGCAAATCGAAAAGCAGATTTGCTGTTTTTCGAACATTAATGTCGAACAAAAAATAAAAAATAAAAAAAAGAAGTGTAAAGCAGGGGGTCTGTGCCCCCCACAACCCCCCCCCCACTTTATTACTCTAACTCCGAGATCGCACTACAGTTGGGAAAGGAACCATTTCCCAATCCCCACTATACTGCAATCCGCCCCACAATGTCGAATGTGCAATGAGCGAATGTCACTGTGCATTCGCTCACTGCACATTCGAACCTTTTTTTCTTTCGGAGTTTGCAAAATTTGCAAACAGCCTTTCGAACACTTGCTGTTCGCCCGACTGTGTATCGCCTTTATAAAGGTAAACCTAATTACTACCATCAGACACTCCCTTGCTCTCTAGCGTACTTTGTCTGATAAGTGGAAATTGATGCTTGAGTGAATGGTATCTCTGAGAAACCTAAAAATGTGGTGTGTTAACTTTCTACATGTCACAAGAGAAGAAGCCCTGAAAGTTTATAGTACAATTTGGTTTTCAAGGGGGAAAAACACAGAATAACAGTATTCTGTGATGGGATGGAACTTTCACAGTTACTGTGAACCATGGAAAAATCTATCATCAGGGCAAAAGACCCAAACAGTCGGCTGATGCTGAAGCTACTGAATTAAAGAAGTTAACTACACAGACTGAATTTGGTGAGTTACATGATCCAGAAGTATGACAGAATTGAGTACTGTACAAGAAACTATCCAAAAAGAGGGCAGAGTGTAGAGAGAATCAGATTTAATATTAACTAAAGCGACTGACAGGTGCAGAGTAAGTGAAACTACTTCACAGCAAAAATAGATCACAAAAGAGCTTGAAGTATGAAAAGCAGCCTACAATGACATGCCAAGTTAAAATAAATAAAAATATATTAAACAGTCATTAAATCTTTGTAAAACAAATGACAAATGAGTCACTTGAAATCTCTGCAGCTGTGGCTGTAAGCACAATAAGAAATGACCCGTAATTACTCAGGTATGCAAAATCTATGAGGAAAGAACACACACTGTGAAAAGTATAAATAATAAACTATGCAAATTACTAGTAAAACAGATACGTGTATTGAAACAAAGTTAAGAAAACAAGAAGTTATGTACTAACCATAACGTTCGATGTATGTAGTCCATCTCGCCTCGCATTCTTACCCGTGGGTTCGGAGCCGAACCCTGGCTCTGACTTGGCCAAACTCTAGCTGATGGAAACCCTATCCTTGTGAAATACCAAGTAAGGAGGCCTAACTGACAAAGCTTGGAGCTCAGAGACTCGCCTATGACTACCAAAAAGATAGTTTTCTATGACAAATATTTCAAGTCACAAGTAGCTGCAGACTCAAAGGGAGATGAAGTGAGACACTGTAGCACAAAACTGAAGTCCCATGGCATTACGGGATCAAAGACTGGAGTTCGAAGCAGCATAGTGCCCTTTAAGAATGCCTTACAAAGTCTATGCGCCATTAGACTGGGCTCATTAGCGACATGAAAAGTGGAGATAGCCGCTAAATGAACTTTAATGGTTGCGGCAGCTGACCTCTGACTGAAAAGCATGGAGAAAAATTCCAGAACTGATGAAATTGGTGCGGTGTAAGGTCTGCCTTTCATGAGCCCAGATGGAGAATCTTTTCCATTTACTGGAATAAATCTTCCTAGTCGAAGGCTTATGGGAAGAAGACAGAATATGAACTACTTCTGGAGAAAAATGATGAAGCCTGACAAGTGATGGAACTGGAGTAGCCAAGCTGTCAACCGGAGGGTCTGAAGAGAGGGATCGAATTGCCCTGACATACGAGTCGATAGGTCTGGCTGTGGGTCCAGAATCCAGGGGTCATCCATGAGATAGGGATGGAGAAAGGGGAAACAAATTTGACGAGGCCAGTGTGGAGCAATCAGAATCATTCTGCTTCCCAAGAATTGTGTTTTCTGAATAACTTTTGCTATCAGAGGAACAGGTGGGAAGGCATAAAGTAGACCGGAGGGCCAATCGTGAACTAGAGCATCCCTGGGTGTCTCCCCCTGAGGGGGGATAAGGGTGAAGTAGCTGCTGCACTTGGTATTGAGGTGTCTAACAAATAGGCTGCAGCAAGGCTAACCCCATCTGCGGAAAATCTGCTCTGCAACCTGCTTGTTCAGGGACCACTCATGAGACATCAGAATAGCTCTGCTCAACCTGTCGGCAATCACGTTGGACTTCCCCGGAATGTACGTTGCTACAAGAAAGCGTTGGGAAGACACTGTCCACTGCCACACTCGAATAGCCTCTCTGCAAAGGGTGTATGACTTGGTTCCCCCCCCGTTTGTTCAGATACCATACCACCGACATGTTGTCCTAGTGGATAGCAATCGTCCCGAGAGGAAAAAAGCTCTGTAGTGCTTGCAACGCTAATAGCACTGCTCTCATCTCCAAGACATTGATATGCAAATGTATCTCGTGCTCTTGCCACATGCCTTGGACTGTCTTGCCGAGATAACCCCCCCCACAATCTGGGAGGCATCCGTGGTCACCATGGCAACTGGAGGAGGTGGCACGAAGGGCTTTCCCACATTGAGATTGCTGGTCTGAAGCCACCAGCGTACAACCTGCTTGCACTTGTCTGTAATCATAATAAGATGGGAAAGCAGAAGGTGTTGTAGGGACTACTGGGCAAAGAGCAGCCACTGAAGGAGCCTCATGTGTAGTCTTGCAAGAGGGACTAGCATAATTGTGGCAGCCATTGTCCCTAACAATTTGAGAACCATTTTTGCCTTTACTTTTTTCAGTGGAAGCAACGCGTAGACCTGTTGTTGCAAAACCTGAATTCTTTCTTGTGGTAAGAAAGTCCTCATGAGCGCGGTGTCTAACTCGGCGCCTATAAAGGTGACACACCGCAAGGGCAACAAGGCATACTTTTCCCAGTTTAGTGTGATACCCAATCGTTGACACAGTGCAATGGTGGTATCCCTGGTCTGTAGTAGTAGATGCCTGGTGGTGGCAGACAGGGGCCGGTCGTCCAGGTACGGAAACACTTGGAATCCGTGATGTCTCAAGTGAACTGTCACCACTGCCATACATTTGGTAAACACCCTAGGGGCTGTGGTGAGACCAAAGAGCAGGGCTCGAAACTGAAAATGACTGGCTCCCAACCAGAAGCGTAAATGACTTCTGGATGCCCTATCCATCTTTATATGGTAGTAAGCATCCTTGAGGTCGATGGAGCACATCCATACTTCTTTCCCCAACAATGGGAGAATAGACTGTAAAGTGACCATTCAGAACTTGGACTTTTTGACATGGAGGTTCAAGCGGTTGAGATCCAAGATGGGTCTCGGGTCCCCTGTTCTTTTCGGCACCAAAAAGAATCTTGAGTAAGTCCCTAATCCGAGCTGGTCTGAAAGGACATGCTGGATGGCTCCTTTTGCTTGCAGCTTTTGAACTTCTGAAGCTGTGGAATCCCTTTGACTGGGTGGGGCATCTGAGATTCTCTTGATTGGCAAGGATGAGAAGAGAAGGGAATATGATATCCTCCGGAAATTATCTTTAATACCCACTTGTCCTGGGTGATGCCTTGCCAGGCTTCTGGGTATAGCGAAATGCGACCTCCGACTGGCTCTGGAGAAGCGCAGTTGGGCCTCCCATCAGGAGCGCTGGTAGGGGGAACCGCAAAAGGAATCGTGGTCTCCCTGGTTACGTGGGCCTCCTCTGCCTCTAGGGCGGCGTCTACCTGAGTTACCACCCCCTCCCCTGCCTCTGGAGGGGGAATCACTTTGTGCTTCTTGAAAAAACCTCTGCGGCTTTCTGAACCACATTTTCCCACCCTTCTGGCCCTTGGGATAAGGTCTAGAAGGCATGGAAAAACGGACTCCCACGGCAGACAGGGTTTTTCCTTCCTGCTTGCACCTAGTGAGAGTATCCTTCACCTTGGTTCCGAACAACGATGAACCGTCAAATAGGGCATTGGTGAACGTAGACTTGAAGGTCTCCGCGAAATTACACAGGCGCATTCAGGAGTGCCTCCTAAGAGAGACTCCGGAACTCGCTGCCCTACTCACTCCGTCGGCTGCATGCAAGATCAGCCTCATGGAGGAGTTAGTAATGGAATTTAGAGTAGACATCTGGGCATTGACCTTCTGAGCTACTGCGTCAGAAACATTACCCTGCAGAGACTCTCCAAGATCTTTTAGGAGATCTCTTTGGAGCCTTGTAAAATGTAACAAATAGTTCAGCAACTGCAGAGTAAAGGCCACTGAAGAAAACATACGCTTCACATACCGGTCCATGGTCCTAGACACCTTGTTAGGGGGATGGAAGGTAGATGAAGTCTCAGCCAGTTCCTTCTTGGTGGCCACTGACACCACCATGGCATCTACTGGAAAGCCCTTTGTGAGAAATTCTTTGTCAGTGGGGGTGGACAGAAACTTGTTGCATCTCCTGGTTCCACAGTGTCAGGGGTTTCCCCACACCCTTCGACAAACAAGATCCAGGAGTTCATCGAACGGGGGAGAAACCCAAGAGATGAAGGGTTGAGACCCAAAGGCCTACAGGAACACTGACTCCTCCTCAGAGGAAGATTTGGAGGACCAGCTGCCTCTCAGCTTCAAGATCTCCAGGATATCTGAGAAAGAGATATCTTCAGAGGATGACTTGGGAACCCCTCTGACTCCTCGAGGTCAGTGTCCGAAGTGATACTCATCCTGGGAGTCCATGTGCTTCCTTCTTGCACACACTTTTTCTGGGGGGCTCCTCAGGCAAACACTCTGGGGAGACCTCAGAAAGTTGGGGACCATTCATGGAGGTATCCTGAGGCCTTGGGTCTCCGCTATCCAAGGACAGAGGGCGATAAGAAACTGATACCGGTGCTGGAGGGAGTAGAGTGTTGGTGCCATCAGATGCAGCTAAGAACCTGGCCAGCACGCTCCTCATGAACTCAAAAGCTGATCCTCCCGGCTCCAAAGAAAGACCAACCGTGGAAGCCCTCGGGGCCGAAGGGATAAGATCCAAAGCCGAGGCAGGGCCCAAGCTCACTCGTGCCGAAGCACCGAGCGAGAGGCTAGGAGCCGAAGATCGACCCGAGACCTCTCCCTAGGGTCCAACCGAGGAACTATGAGACCCGGACCCTGCAGACGGAGCCGACAGGGTTGGAGCAGAGATCGGAACCAAGATGTCAGGATGGGCTACTGGAGCCGACCTAAAGGCATCAGACGGAACAGACAACTCTGGCTCCGAAGGCCGAGAAAGGCTCGGAGGAGGAACATACTAGGATGGATGGGAGACGGGCTCCGGGGCCGATTTGGCTGGAGCCGAAAACAATTTGGCCAACACCGGTGATTGGAGCAGTCTCTGTACCACTCTATCCACATCATCGTCCAAGAGAGTCCTGGAGAACCTAGAGGATAAGGTCGGAGATCTGGACCTCCCTACACAAGGAGACCTACGAGAAGGAGAAACTGTCTAGTAACTGGAGACCAGCTCCAAACAAATATCTCCGTCACCGGCTCCGAAAGACTGGGAGCCGATGTTGACTTGGTCAATTCACCCACTACCTTCGGGCCCGAAGCCAATGGAGCAGAGGAAGCTAAAGTAAACTTGGCAACTTTCTCTGGCGGCTCTGATAAAACTGACTGAGCCGGAGAGCGTTTTTGTGATTTAGAGGTCTTGTCTTAGAGGGAAATGACTTAGAACTGGAAGCCCTCTCCAAGTCTTCTTCGAAGGAGGGTTTCAGTAATCCCTTCAGAATCAGTTTGTTCCTCCTCTCTTGAAGAACACGTGGGCTAAAGGCGTGACAGAACACACAGGATTCTTGGAGGTGGATAGCCCCCAAGCAATACACGCACACAGAGTGCCCATCAGTAATAGACATTTTATATCCACAATTGTCACATTTTTTGAAGCCCGAAGTCTTGTGTTCTTTTATAACCTTAGACATATTGGTTTGACACTGCACACAATATCAGAAGACAAACCCGACACCAATAACAGAAAAACAAGGGAACTATGCTTCTAAATTAAACGTTCGTTAGAACAACAAACACACAGGGAGAAAGGACCTCTAACTTAAACGACCCTGACAAACAAAACAAAGGAGGACTAGGTCCTCCAAGTTAAACGGCCCTAGCCCAAAGGGACGGGGCAACCACCAGAACAAGCTCACACAGGGAAACTGGGACACACACAACTAGAAGACTAGGTCCTCTAACTGAAACAGGCCTAGCCTGTAAGAAGGGAAGGAATGCAAACGGGATACCAAGACAAAAAGTCACGAACAGGCTACACAAACAGTTTTATCAAAAAACAGAGGCTAGCTATGAAAATAGCTTTTGGAGCAACAAACTATTAAAAATTAGAAGAAAAGTTATATTTAGCCACGGCCAAGAGCGAGACCATGTCTGAGTGTAATGAGCGGCAAACGAGATCTGGGAAAGGGAGCAGTGCAGCATGGGATATCGCTTAGACACGAGCCAACTGAAGACTTCGAGCTAGAGTATGGCCGAGTCGAAGTCAAGGTTCAGCTCCGAACCCACGGGTAAGAATGTAGGCGAGATTGGACTACATAACATCCAATTGTTTGCGCACACAATGTGTGTTGAGTTATGTACAGAAGAATAAACAGTGTACATTAAAAAAAAAAAACGAGTATAAAGAATAGGCACAGAATTAGTTGGAGAGCTGGACAAAGCTCAAAATTAATAAAAAGAGTGTCCCAGCCCCATGGCAAGAAGGGATGAAGCACTGACTACTACAGCAGAGGCATGTGAAGGCCCAGGCTTGGGATGGGGTGGTGTTGAGTTTTAGCGGCCAACAGTAGCATGTTCATCTATGGGGAAAAGAGGATGCTATCACTGTAGCCCTGGAGATACTTAACTGTTGATGGCTGTATTGCCCACCTGTAGTATCTGTCTGTATTGGCTCATATGACATAAGGTAGGGGACTTCCTCCTCCAACCACAGTACTCATGGCAAGTCTGCAGGCAGTCTGTGCACAGGCTGCTCCAGGAGATCAACAAGCTGATCTACCCACTACAACCTGACTCTCACTGCTGGGCCAAATAGGAAATTCTAGTCATCAACAAATGCGCAATAAGGTTCCCGCTTGTTCCAGTGATGTCCAGCTGAGCCACTAAGCAGGGTCACTAAGGAGATGGAGGGATTAATAAATTATTTAGTATTGAGTCAAGACACTGGCACACCGTGGAATGTACTGTCTGCTCAAGCGTATAAAGTACAGAATCTGAAAGCCATCTATGTGTAAATTGCTTACATACTCAGATTACAGAGTAAACCTGCTGGGTAAGAAAAAGACTTACATGATAATAAAAGAATGAAAACACAGGATTCAATTCCAGAGGGTTGATACAGATTAAAAGATTTAAACTACTAAAATCTGGAATAACTCTCATACCAGACTTTCAGATTAAAAAGTAACAGAAGGAAAACCCTCAAAAAAAAAAAAAAAAAAAAAAAAACAAAGAACCATCATTGAAAAGTCCTCTGCAGCTTGCTTTCTTGGCAGGCAGGAGCTGTGATAACAGCAAACCTCTGACATAACTGCAGGATATCTACAATGCTATTCTAATTCAAAGCTTAACCAGAAGGAAACCTTGCATCACTAATGTTTTTCAGAGTTATAGATGCTTGCAGTGTGCGAATTAACCAAATAAAAATACTATACATCTCATTAAAGGATGAGTTTTTGTGACCTTAGCCATGGACATACAGCTGCAACTGCAACCAGTAGGAGGTCTGACACACCTTTTTGCCATAGTTCAGATTATTTCTCACTCATTGGGGAAAAAGATCCTAATATGGTATAACTCAATGCTATGGAAGTTTTTTTTTTTTTTTGTTAAGTACTGATCAACTGCCATATTATGAATAGGTCTGCCTTATCAATATTTTGGTTAGTGCACGCATCATTTTTATGAGAACCAAACCACCCTGGAATCTGTAATTAATAGTGTTTTTATGTAAAAAGCACACAGTGTTAAAATTTAAGGTCTAAACTGACACTATAATGTTGCTTTAAACACTACATCTGGAGGTTCTGAGAATGTAGCCATGCAAACCTCCTCAAAACTGAACCAGGGGGTATCGACCTAGACGAAGTGTCAGAGTCATACATACACTGCAAACAATGAGAAGTGACCTGAGCAACAGCAGAAACTAAATTTTTCCTCACAAGAAGACACTGCACATAAAACATTCATCAGAATTTCACAATTAGTCAGAACAAACTAAGATAAGAGCCAGACAATTCAAAAATCTGAAATTCAAAGTTTCAGAAGTATACAAGTTTCACCCATACTGATCAATAACTTCCCCGTCCTTATCAGGAAGAGCAGGATTGAAATCAACTAAGTGCTTAGCAGCAGTGGCATCAACTAAAGCTATAGCTGATGGGTCAGTTTGGGAATAGTGTATAAAAACTTATAACACTGAGGAAATTTATATATAACTACCCTTTTAGGGGCAGCAGGCTATCAGGAAAACTGCAGGCAGTAACACATACACATCCTCTAAAGCAGACAGAACAGGAGGAATGGGTGTAGGTTCTGGAAAATACCTTCTGTAACAACTCGTAGTATTTTATAAGGAACTGATAAACCTCAGTATTCTCTCACTGAAAACACTGATGCATTCTAGCAATAGCCTCAGAGAAAGAGAAACCCCTACAGGGATAATCAGAAACGGAGCTCTTCTATGAATCTGAATCAGAAATTTGAAAACCCTGTATCTGTCAGAATCTTGAATCTCTTCAGGAAAAGAGAAATCCCTCTTTCTTTTACCAGAAAGTACTTTACAAGAAGGATCAACAGCCTGTATTAAAACCTAAGTCAAACCCAGTAAACTACTCCTGTTTAAGAAAATATGAGGACAACGGAACACATGCTTAGTTTTTTCGCTTCTTTTTGACAGAAAACAAAATGAAGCCAACAGTGTTACTAATGGCAACAGCAGCTTCACCAGGGATGGGCACAGCAATCTGACACAATAGGAAAGCCTTTCCTGTTCCCTCTCTCAGGACTGAAAAAAACTCTTTTCCCCCTTCTTGCCCACTGAGGGGCCACAACATCCACACAGGACGTGGCTAACCTCCAGTCCATAGTGGCTGTAGGTGCTATACCAGGGGTATCTGGGATAAAAAGATGAGTGGTCTGAGGTACAACAAATGGCAACAGCAGAGTAAATAACCTGCGGCTGAGGGAAAAAGTACAGTTTTGTACCTACCATAAATGTAGATGTTCGAGTGCTAATACAGCTGCAGTCATAACAGATGGGTTATCCTGCCGTCAGGCAGGACCTCGGTCGGCCGAATTCCAAAGTCTAGGTCCGGCGTCGGTTGTCGTCGCTTCTTCCCTGATGTCAGTGCGGCAGGGGTATATAAGAACCAGCCGATGCCATCTTCTTCAGTTTTTCTTGCCCCAGATGTCAGGTGCCCCCAGAAGGAAAGCAAAACATAAACTTATGTAATAATCAAAAAACAGTAGTTTGCAAGCAAATACACCATAAAAGAATACCCCAATCAGGTTGTATGAGGAGGTGTTTGTCATAAGGCCTGTCCCAAGAGGGGATGGAGGGAGGGAAACCTGGACTGCAGCTGTATTAGCACTCGAACATCTACATTTATGGTAGGTACAAAACTGTACTATGTTCATCGTGCATACAGCTGCAGTCATAACAGATGGGTAGAATCCCAAAGCTAAAAAGGGGTGGCAGGCACTAAGTGGAACTAGGCGGAGCAAGGATGCCCTGCAAGACTGCTGTGGCAAAGCCCGCTCTAGATTTAAAGTAAAGTGGAAGGTGATAGTGCTTGGAGAAAGTGTGCACAGTACTCCAAGTGGCTGCTTCCAAAATGCCCTTGGTAGGAACCCCCCTGAGGAAAGCTGCAGAGGTAGCTGTGGCCCTTGTGGAGTGAGATCTGATGCTTGTAGGCACAGTTTTTCCATGAAATGAGTAACAAAAGCGTATGCAGTGGGCTATCCATTTTGAGATTGTCTGTTTGGAGATAGCCTTTCCTTGAGCACCTGTAGCATAGGACACAAAGAGTTGCTCGGATTTTCTGAATGGCTTTGTCCTGTCCAAATAATAACGGAGTTGTCTGTGAATGTCCAAGGAATGTAGTAGTCTCTCCCCTTTGTTTTGTGGGTTAGGATAAAAGGTAGGTAAGTGGATAGTCTGATTCAAAGCTACACTGGATACTACCTTAGGCATAAAGGAAGGGTTGGTTCGTAAGGAAACTCTGTCCTGATGGAAAATGATGAAAGGTTGCATAGCCATGAGGGCCTGTAGTTCCGAAACCCTGCGTGCTGAGGTGATAGCCAGAAGGAAGGCTGTTTTCCATGACAAATATTGCAGTTCTGTTGAAGCAGCTGGCTCAAATGGAGGCAGGGTCAGTTTTTCTAAAATGAAGTTGAGGTCCCAAGCAGGTACTGGTGGTTTCCTTGGGGGTTTTATATTCTTAGCCCCTCGGAGGAACTGTCTTAAGAGAGGATGAGAGAATAAAGGAGGATCTGTGTTGTATTGTGCAGAAATGGCTGAAGCATGGATCTTGATGGAGGAGAAGGAAAGTCCACTGTTTAACATCTCAGCTAGGTACTGTAATATTTGTGGTAAATTTAGTATCCAAGGATTCTGGCCCATTTTCTGATTCCAGGCACAAAACCGTTTCCATTTGGTGGAGTAGGCTTTTCTAGTAGAAGGTCTTCTGGCCTCCAAGATGACATCCTTCACCTCCTTGGAGAGGAGGGTCTGTTGGGAAATCAAGGAATCCTCCATGCGGCTAGATTGAGGGTTTTCAGCTGACTGTGAAGAGTTTTGAAGTTGTGCTGGGACAACAGAAGAGGCACTAGAGGCAGTATCCATGGTGGGGAATGTGTCAGGCTCTTCAGGAGTGGATACCAGTGTTGTCTTGGCCAGTCTGGAGCAATGAGAATCATGTTTGGCCTCTCTGCTCTGGCTTTTAATAGAACTTTGGGCAGCAGAGGAAGAGGTGGAAAGGCATAGACTGTCAATGTTGTCCAATTGAAAGAAAGTGCGTCCACTTTCCAGGCCTGTGGATGATAGGTCCTTGAGCAAAATTTTTTCAGTTGGTAATTTCTGTGGGTAGCAAAGAGATCTATGTCTGGCTGTCCCCATGCCTGAATTATCTTTGTGAAAACTTGAGGATGCAACTTCCATTCGTGTGGATCTGTCATATTTCTGCTTAGGTTGTCTGCCAGTGTGTTTTCCTTCCCTGGCAGGAATTGTGCTTGAAGTTGGATTGGCAATTCCAGAGCTGTGTTCCAAAGAGACATGGCTAGTCTGCACAGGGGGTATGAATGAGTTCCTCCCTGTTTGTTTATGTACCACATCACTGTGGTGTTGTCTGTCCTTATCAATAGCTGCCCTGGATGCAGTAGGTCTTTGAAGGCCATAATAGCATTTTGTACTGCTAGCATTTCCTTTTGATTGATGTGTAGGTGCTTCTCTTTTTGGGACCATTTGCCCTGAATGCACTGATCTGTCATGTGCGCCCCCCCCAGGCGTAGTCCGAGGCATCTGTTGTGATGATTTGATTTGCTTGAGGCATGTTTCTTTGGCATGCTTGAGCCCAACACAGAAATTCCTTTTGAAGACATGGAATGAGTGGTATAATTGTTTCCAAACGGTGGCTGTGTTGAGACCATAAGTTTTTTAGGTACCATTGAAGTTTCCTCATATGCAGCTTTGCACATGGGATCAGCAGGATGCAAGATGCCATGAATCCCAGAGCCTGCAGGACTTTCCTTGCAGTCAGCCTGGTGAAGGTTGCCATTTTGTTGAAGTATTGAGATAGTTGCCCTTGCTTCTCTGGCGTGAGGTAGGCCATCTGGGTGTTTGTATTCAAGCTGGCACCCAGGAAAATTATTGTTTGAGAGGGTATTAGTTTTGATTTCTTTTTGTTGACTGTGTATCCCAGAAAGTTCAACAATTTTATTACAAATGCCAGGTGTTTCAGAAGTTTGTGCTTGCTGTCCGCTTGGATCAGGCAGTCGTCCAGATATGGGTATATTTGTATCCCTTGAAGTCTGCAGAAGGCAACTGATGCCAGGCATTTCGTAAACACTCTGGGCGCAGTAGATAAGCCAAAGGGCAATGCAGAGAATTGATAATGGGTTGAACCTGCAAGAAATCTGAGGTATCTTCTGCAATCTTGTCTGATAGGGGCATGAAGGTATGCCTCCTTGAGGTCCAATGTTACCAGCCAAGACTCCTTGCCCAGCATGGGAAGAAGCTGCTGTAATGTGAGCATCTTGAATTTTGGTACGATTAGATATGTGTTTAAGGATGGATAGGTTCAAAATAGGTCTCCAATCTTTGTCCTTGGTACCAGGAATAGTCTGGAATAAAAACCTTGACCCTGTTCTTTTGCAGGTACCTCTTGAATAGCTTTCATGTCCATGAGAGCTGAAATTTGTTTTTGTGCCTCTGCCCTTTGATTTTGTGGCAGGTTCGGCATGCCTCTCATTTTTGGAAGGGTGTGAAAGTGAAATCTGTAGCCTCTGTCTATAATGTTCAGGATCCATTTGTCTTTTGTGACAATATGCCAATTTTTTTAAAATAATGCCAGTTTTCCACCTAAAGGTGCTGCCATTAAAGCTTTGCTTGGCATGCAAAGGGGAAAGTCATTGTGTCTGCTTTCTGAATGACTGTGATCTATCTTCTCCACCTCTTGGTGTAGGAGCTTGCCATTGTCTGGCTTTAAATGATCCTTGAGATTGCCCTCTACCCCTCGGGCGCCTGTATCTGCCTCTTTGAGGTCTGTCCGTGGCTGGAAAGGACCAATTTTTTGAAGGCCAGTTTCTGCTGAAACGTGGAGGTTGTACCTGTAGGAAATCTTTCACTGTTTGCATTGATCTTGTCTTTTCCTCCATTTTCTTTAGTACCTCCTCAGATTTAACACCAAACAATACATCTTTTTGAAGAGGTGCATCTAGTAATTTAGCTTTGATATGATCTGGTAAGGTTTGCTCTTTGAGCCAAGCATGTCTACGTATGACAGACCCTGTAACAGCAGCTCTACATGAGGCCTCTAAAGCATCAAAACCACACTGCAAGGTATGTTTACCCACTTGCTCTGCACTATGCAACAAATCCTGCAACTCCTTTAAATCTGGTTGCTCAGGTTGTATCATTTTGCTTTTCAACTGAGATAACAAAAACTGTTGATACTTTAACATATGGAACTGACAGTTTAATGCCCTCATGGTTAAAGTGGCCGAGGTGTACACCTTTTTCCCCACCTTTCTAAAGCTCTGGAATCTCTCTCTGAAGGTAATGGGTTTTTGGCAGTAGAGGCCTTAATTCCCTTGGGACCCTGTGAAATAGTTTCTGGGTCAGCAGCATGGCTTTTGTATAGGAATTGGTGTGAATCAGGAACCCGGTAATACTTGTCAGGTTTAACAGGAGCTGGAGGTAAAGAATCTGGGTTGAGGCTGGCTTCTGTGTACACATCATCTAATATATGCAAGACAGGAGGGATAGCCAGAGGCCTGTGCTGGGGAAGCAAGAGAAAATCCCTGAGCCTTTTCTTGGAATCTGAGTAATCTTGGCCTTCCCAGTGAAAGTGTTCTCTCAAGGTATGTAAGGTTTCCCCAAAGGAATAGTCCTCAGGGGGGGAGACCGAGGGAATGGATTCCTCAGCATCAGAGTCTTCAAAAGGGGAATATGAATATTCCTGGTCCTCAGAATGTTCTGAGGTAATAGAGGCTTGATCTGAGGAAGGGTAGTCTTCCTCCAATCTGGGCCTTTTGTCCGAGGGGGGTTGAGAACCCCTGATAAGAGTAATCAAATCCTCAGCCATTTTGAGCATCAGTTTTTTAGGCATGGGGCCTTGAGAGGGGCTCTGTGGACCTTGTCTTTTAGTTTTCATGGCTGCTTTAGATTTTGTGAAAGCCTTAATGGAAAAGGAGGAAGGCCTGAAGACACCTTGAGAGGTGGCAGGCCTGTCTAAACTCTGAGTTTCCCCGCCAAGAATGGCGTCGGTATCTGTAGTCGGAATGGGGGCCGAGGAGCCTGCGACCTCGGGCACAGAAGACACCGCTAAAGAGGTGTCATCGGTACTCAGGGGCTGCGTAGGCACCTCGCTGAGAACCGGAGCACCGGTAGTCGGCTTTAGCGTGGTGTCGGTAGAAGTCGCGGACCTTGTAAGTCGGTCCTTATCTTTGCGTCGTTTACTCAAAACTGGAGTCGGGGTATCCGACGACATAATGTAATTAAATTTTTTACCAAAATAGTGTTGGGCGAACTCCGCCCGATGCTTAATAGTGCGTTTGTTGAATCTAGCACAAAAACGGCAGGCCGAGACGTCGTGGTCTGGGCCTAAGCAAGGAATACAGAAAGAATGGAAATCCTTATGCGGTATTTGCTTCCCACATGAAATGCAATTATTAACTTTGTCTGACATCAGTCTGAGGCAAGAAAAGTTTCCCCAACGGGGTACTTAGCTTTCAAGAAGACTTCGGCTGAAATAATTTCGTAAATCTCAGGAGCTGGCCGACCGGCACTTGCGAACTGCTTCTGCTTCGGGCACCGCGCGGCAAGAAAGACTGGAGAAGATGGCGTCGGCTGGTTCTTATATACCTCTGCCACACTGACGTCAGGGAAGAAGCGACGACAACCGACGCCGGACCTAAACTTTGGAATTCGGATGACCGAGGACCCGCCTGACGGCAGGATAACCCATCTGTTATGACTGCAGCTGTATGCACGATGAACATCTGCTCTCCTGCTGTGGTGGCAAAGGATTTTTGTTTACCTTTTTCTTTGGCAGGAAAGACCGACAATGGGACCGGTAGTTTGTTCCATGGTTCAGATAAAAATGGCGCTTTTTTCCCAGGGAAGAGAAGCAGCAACTGCTGGTAAAAGCTACAAGCCTTTAAAAGTCAATTTCTTCACATAAAAACACAATAAAAAGCACTTTAAAGACACTTTGCCCTCCCCCCAAAAATATAAAAAAGAACGTAACTGAAAAACATTTTTTTCTGTGCAGAAATTATTTCACACAACTTTTAAACTGACAAAAAAAAAGTGTGTGTCCATTTTAATAGTACAATACAGTCTCATAACATTCCATTAAAACACAAAACTCCTAGCTTTAAAATAACTTTCCTGAAGAGGAAAGTGATAAAACACAAACTATTTAGAAAATGGAAGGTTCTTTCCGGGAACTTTTCTGGCCAGTAAATGAACTGCACCAAGCTGACCATCTACCCTTGAAAGCCTTACAGGACCATACTCTTTGGCGGCAGTAAAGGTCCGCTTAGCTCGAGCTGCCTGACAGTTTAGATGTGTGGAAGTAGGCCTGAAGCTTTAGAAGTTGTCAGTTGTTATAGCCTTGGCAGGGTAAAACTCATATAGCCAAGGCTACTGTAACAGTGATCAGTATGATGAACATCACTATTTTATAATGTCAGTGTTAGTACACATCATTTACGATAATGACCTGCATTTAAACACAGTACGTTAACCTTTCAAATGATGACAACTGCATTTTCTTTTGTTTTATAGATGTAACTCTCAAGTCTATGGCAACAATTCACAACATCTCTCTGCAGTTCTACTTATTTATTTTATAATTGTTAACCGAGGTAGTCCGACTGGGTGGTTAGCCCATTTTCAGCAGAGGCCTGGGGGGAAAAGCCCCAAGTTACATACCGTACATAGCAAGATCAGTTACATACAGTACACAGCAAGCTCAGAATAAAGACATCAAATAGAACAATTACAGTAAAGCATATAAGAACATGGGAGAAAGCAGTCATAGGATACAACAGTTACCTACGTTGATCGTGCATAGGAAGATTCACACTAGGTACATAGTTGTAAGAATAATACACTATATACACATTTATCAAAAATTGCAAGAGATATTTAAGCAATGGGTGTGGGTAATGCTGGATTTACCCACGGTTGGTGTGGTTTGGTCAAGAGGGCGAAGCCAGAGTGGCCAAACAAAGACAACCGTGGATAAATCAACATTACCAAAATGAGTTATTGATATTATACAATGACATTATTTAAGAAAAAAAATACTTACTTTTCTTAAATAATGGCATTGTATAATGCCTCCGTGCTGCCCTTCCGCAGCTGTCTGGTAACCTGTGGCAGTTCTGCTGTACTGCGCATGTGTATGCTTACGCAGTACATCAGAACTGTGGGTGGAAGTAACGGAAAAAGCAAGATCTCCGTTGCTTTTTACAAAGTGTCTCGCTATGTTAAAGGAGTTTAACATAGTGAGACAGCTTTAAAAAAAAGCAACGGAGAAAGGAAGATCTCCGTTACTTTTTTAAAGCTGTCTCGCTATGTTAAACTCCTTTAACATAGCGAAACAGTTTTTAAAAAGCAACGGAGATCTTGCATTCTCCATTGTTGTAAAAAAAAAAAAAAAAAAAGACATACTAATGGAAAAAGTCCGGGCGACCGGACCTTTTTTCCATTAGTATAAGTCCGATTTACAACCCAGCGTGCACGTTTTGGAATATTAATGGGGGTCGTTGTATAATGGTCAATATTTTTTATATATATATATATATATATATATATATATATATATATATATGTATGCTAGCACTTAAGCAAGTGTTAAAACAGAATTTATTACGTATAAATAGTTGAAATATTATTATTAGGTGTATAGTTATAGGTTTGTATTAGTGTACATAAAAAGGAAAATGAGAGCAAAGATAATAGGAGTAGGAGGTGGAGGGTACCTTAGTAGTAAAGTAATTATGGAATAGGCATGTGGAGAATATAAATAATGTTATTATTCAGCCAGGATTAAGACAGGAGCATAACCATATTTTGCATAGGTGGAACTTGAGTGGTGTTTTAAATATTTGGGGGTTGGTGGAGGTTATTACTGATTGGGGGATCATGTTCCATAAAGTACAGTTGTGTACCTACCATAAATGTAGATGTTCGAGTGTATTCACTGTTGCAGTCATTACAATTGGGTTATCCTGCTGGCAGGCTACCCGCAGTCGGCCCGAGTTCCAAAGTCTGGGTCCGGCGTCAGTTGCTGTCACCTCCTCCCTGACGTCAGTGCGCCAGGGGTATAAAAGATGCAACCGATGCCATTTTCTTCAATTTTTCTTGCCACAGATGTCAGGTGCCCCTAAAAAGGTAGGCTAAATTATGCCAATAAGCATGCATACACAAAAAACAACTTTTCCTTTATCTACAAGCAAATACACCACATAGGTTGTATAGAATAGAGAAGTACAGATAAGTCCCAGCAAGGAAAAGGGGGATGGTGGGTGGGTAACCTGGACTGCAACAGTGAATACACTCGAACATCTACATTTATGGTAGGTACACAACTGTACTATGTTCATCGTGTTTCACTGTTGCAGTCATTACAATTGGGTTGAATCCCAAAGCTAACGTTGGGAGGCTGGCTAAAGAGGATTAGGAGAGGCTATCAGGCCCTGCAGAACTGCAGTGGCAAAGCCTGCCCTGGATTTAGAGTAGAGAGGTAAGTGATCGTGCTTTGTAAAAGTATGCACTGAACTCCAACTTGCAGCCTCTAAGATGTCTTTGGTTGGTACTCCTCTGAGGAAGGCTGCTGAAGTGGCTGCTGCTCTGGTTGAATGTGGCCTAATGCCCTTAGGCACTGATTTGCCATGCTGTGAATAGCAGAAAAGAATGCAGTGGCCTACCCACTTTGAAATAGTCTGTTTTGAGATAGGCTTTCCTTGTGATCCTGCAGCATATGCCACTAGAAGTTGTTCAGTCTTTCTGAAAGCTTTAGTTCTATCCAAGTAGAAGCGTAGCTGCCTGTGAATGTCCAAAGAATGCAGAAGTCTCTCACCCTTATTCTGTGGGTTTGGGTAAAAGGTAGGCAAAGTAATTGTTTGGTTAAGGGCCACACTGGACACTACCTTAGGCATAAATGTAGGGTTTGTCCTTAGAGAAACCCTGTCAGGATGGAAAATGATAAAGGGTTCCACAGCCATGAGTGCCTGTAACTCTAAGACTCGTCTAGCGGAAGTTATTGCTAGGAGCAGAGCTGTTTTCCAGGATAAGAATTTTATATCAGCTGCAGAGGATGGCTCAAATGGAGGCAGTGCGAGTTTTCCAAGACATAGTTGAGGTCCCAAGCAGGTACTGGAGCTCTCCTTGGAGGTCTTATGTTTTTGGCTCCTCTGAGGTACTGCCTTAGCAATGGATGAGAAAAAATAGGTGGTTCTGTATTGTAATGAGCTGAAATGGCAGAGGCATGAATTTTAATTGATGAAAAGGAAAGGCCTTTATCCAGCATCTCAGTTAAGTATTGCAAAATCTGAAGAATATTTGGAACAGTCGTGTCAATACCTAGTGCCTGGTTCCAAGCACAGAATCTCTTCCATTTTTCTGCATAAGATTTTCTGGTGCTAGGCCCTCCTGGCCTCTAAAATAACATCCATCACTGCTTTAGAGAGAGGTGTGCCTTGAATGGCTACATTATCCGTCATGCTGCCAGGTTTAAGGTCTTGATTTGTCTGTGCAGTATCTGACTGTCTTGTTGGGTCAATAAGTGAGGAATTTGAGGTAATGTCCAAGCTGGGCATTGAGACAAGCTCTTTAGGACTGGGTACCAGTGCTGGCGGGGCCAGTCTGGGGCAATCAGTATCATTTTTGGCTTCTCTTGTCTGACCTTGAGGAGTACCTTGGGGAGGAGAGGCAGAGGAGGAAAGGCATAAACTGACAGGTTTTTCCAGCTGAAAGACAGAGCATCCACCTTCCATGCTTGCTTGTGATGATAAATCCTTGTGCAGAATCTTTGTAATTGGCAGTTGTGAGGGGAGGCAAATAGGTCTATGTCCGGGCATCCCCAGTTCCTTGTTATCATTCTAAAGACTTGTGGATCCAATTTCCACTGATGGGGATCCATTAGGTTAATGCTTAGTTTGTCTGCCAGAGTATTTACCCTTCCTGGCAGGAATTGTGCTTGCAGATGCACTTGGTAAGTCAGTGCTGTGTCCCACAAGTTCATGGCTAGTCTGCAGAGTGGGTAGGAATGCGTGCCCCCCTGCTTGTTTATGTACCACATGACTGTAGTATTGTCCGTCTTTATCAGTAGTTGTCCTGGATGAAGTTTATCCTTGAAGGATGTCAGGGCATTCTGAACAGCTAGCATCTCTTTTTGATTGATATGTAGATGCCTTTGACTTGCGGACCATGTGCCCTGAATACATCTTCCTGCCATATGGGCCCCCTAGGCATAATCTGATGCATCTGTTGTCAATGTCTGCCTGGCTGTGGGCAAGGAGAATGGCTGTCCCGTGTTGAGGTGACAGGCTCTTGCCCACCATCGAAACTCCTGTTGCAGGCAGGGAATGAGGGTAATTATTGTTTCCAGGCTGTGGCAATGTTGAGTCCAAACACTTTTCAGATACCATTGAAGTTTCCTCATATACAGTCTTGCATTTGGAATTAGCAGTATGCAGGATGCCATGAAGCCCAAAGCCTGCAGATTTTTTCTTGCAGATAACTGGGTCTTTGTTTCCAACATTTTGAAATAAGTAGTCAGTTGTCTGTGTTTGTCTGGCGTGAGATAAGCCATCTGGGCAGTTGTATTTAAGCTTGCACCCAGAAATATTATCTCTTGAGAAGGTACGAGCTTTGATTTCTTTTCGTTTACTGTGTACCCTAGACCTGTTAGTAATTTTTTTACAAACGCCAGATGCTGTAGTAGGATGTCCTTGTTCTCTGCTTGAATAAGACAGTCATCCAAGTAAGGATATATTTGTATTCCTCTTTATCCGCAAAATGCAATTACTGGTGCCAGGCATTTTGTGAAGACCCTGCGCGCAGTAGATAAGCCAAAGGGTAGTGCAGAGAATTGGTAGTGCGTTGAGCCAGCTATAAATCTGAGGTACCTTCTGCATGATCGTCTGATTGGGACATGCAGATATGCCTCTTTTAGGTCTAAAGTCACAAGCCAAGCCTTCTTGCCCAGCATGAGCAGAAGCTGCTGTAGAGTTAACATTTTGAATTTTGGAATATCCAGGAATGTGTTTAGGATAGACAGGTCCAGTATTGGTCTTCAGGCTTTGTCATTTCTGGGTACCAAGAATAGCCTTGAGTAAAATCCTTGTCCCTGCTCTTGCTGTGGTACTTGCTGAATGGCTCTCATGTCCATGAGGGATGAAACTTGCTTTTGTGCCTCTGCCCATTGATTGTGTGGCAGGTCTGGCATACCATTTGGCCTTGGCAGGGTGTGAAAGTGGAACCTGTAGCCTTGAGATACGATATTTAAGACCCATTTGTCCTGGGTGATCATGTGCCAATTTTGTGAAAAAAGTGCTAGTTTTCCCCCCAAAGGAGCTGCCAGAAGATAAGTGCTTGGTGCTGGCAGGGGAAAGTCACTGAGATGGTTTCCTGTATGGCTGTGATTTTTCTTCTCCGCTTTTGGAGGTAGAAGCACCCCATTGTTTAGGCCTGTATTAGCCTTGGGGCTGTGTTCTGCCTCTGGGGCGTCTGTATCTGCCTCTTTGTGGCCTGTCTGACACTGGAAAGGACCAATTCTTTGTAGGCCAGTTCCTGCTAAATCTGGGAGGCTGTACCTGTAAGAAATCCTTCACTGTTTGCATAGATTTAGCTTTGTCCTCCATTTTCTTCAACACCTCTTCGGCTTTAACACCAAACAAGGAATCATGTTGTAATGGAGCATCTAAAAGCTTTGCTTTAACATGATCGGGCAGATTCTGTTCTTTTAACCAAGCGTGTCTCCTAATGACAGAACCTGTAACTGCGGCCCTACAGGAGGCCTCTAAAGAATCAAAACCACATTGCAAAGTATGCTTTTCCACTTGTTCAGCTGCATGCAATAAATCCTGCATTTCTTTGTTTTCTGCACATTCTGAATTTGTCAACATTTTTTGTTTAAGCTGTGACATAAGATATTACTAATATTTAAGCATATGAAACTGACAATTTAAAGCTCTTACAGCCAAGGTAGCAGACGTATAAATCTTTTCCCCCATCTGTCCAGGGCCCTTGAATCCCTATCAGAGGGGATAGGGTTTTTTGTAGTGGAAGCCTTGACCCCCTTGGGACCCTGAGAAATAGTTTCTGGGCCAGCAGCAGGGTGTTTTTAAAGAAATTTATGAGAATCAGGAACCCTGTAGTATCTGTCTGGCTTAACAGGAGCTGGTGGTAAAGAGTCAGGAAACAGATCGGACTCTGAGAATACATCATCTACAATGTCTAAAACAGGAGTAGCAGCCAGGGGGCTGTACTGGGGTAATAAAAGGAAGTCTCTGAGCCTTTTCTTGGATTCTGAGTAATCCTGGCTCTCCCAATGGAAATGCTCCCTCATAGTGTGCAGGGTCTCACCAAAAGAATAATCCTCAGGAGGAGAGGCTGAAGGGATAGATTCTTCAGCATCAGAATCCTCATAGGGAGGAAGGGAATATTCCTGTTCAGAAGAGGAAACAAAAGAAATGGAAACCTGATCTGAAGATTCATATTCTATATCTTGCCTAGGCCTCTTATCAGGAGGGGGATGGGAACCCCTGATCAAAGTAATTAGGTGTTCGGCCATTTTAAGCATCTATTTTTTAGGCATGGAGGCCTGTCCAGGAGAATGCTGTACTTGTTTCTTTGTCTTTAGGGCTGCTTTAGTCTTTGTCTTTGAAGCTGAAGATGGCTTTACATATAACTGTGTAGGCCTGAAAACACCCTCAGAAGCCGATGCCTGCTCAGCGGCTCTGGACCCATCTGAGGGAATAGTTTCCGAGGCCTAGTCGGCTCCACGTGGGAGTCGGAAGCGGCCTGTGACTCTGAGGTAGCGGGCGTTAGGGGCTGCGAAAGCGCCTCACTTAGAACCGGCGAAAGGCCTAACGGAAGCCTCGTCGTTGGTTTTGGACCTCGGATGCCTGTCCTTTTCTTTTTCTTTGCGCTTTTTATAAACTCAGGTAGTCGGCTGATCCGACGGCGTTATATAATTGAATCTTCTGCCAAAGTAATGAAATGCAAAATCGTACCGACGCTTAATAGTGCGTTGGTTAAATCTAGCACAAAACTGACAACTAGGAACGTCGTGGTCAGGGCCTAGGCAAGGAATACAGTAAGAATGAAAATCCTTATGAGGTATTTGCTTCCCACAAGAAATACAATTATTAACTTTTTCTGACATCGGTCTGGAGCAAGAAAAAAAGTTTCCCCAATGGGGTACTTGGCTTTAATGAAGACTTCGGATCTGAAATTCGAATATGAAAATCTCAGGAGTCAGCTGACCGTCACTTGCGAACTGCTTTTGCTTCAGGCACCGCGCGGCAAGAAAGACTGAAGAAAATGGTGTCGGCTGCATCTTTTATACCCCTGGCACACTGACGTCAGGGAGGAGGCGACAGCAACCGACGCCGGACCCAGACTTTGGAACTCGGACTGACTGCGGGTAGCCTGCCATCAGGATAACCCAATTGTAATAACTGCAACAGTGAAACACGATGAACATCTTGGAGATACTATACTTAAAATAGTTATTCAAAGTATTTTAAAATTAGATATTTGGAACAGTTTATAGCCTGAACAAATACTTAAAAGTCCTGTCTGCTTATTACTACTTTTTGTATCATCAATCAATCAACTTGTTACTTCTCTTTAAAGATAGAAAAGGTATGTGCATCTCCAGATCACTTTATCAAAGATGACTGAACCACATGGTACATTGCCACAAGGATCTGTTGCAATTTTATTTATGCACTTTATGCCTCTGAAACCACCTGTCTTGCCATACCAACACTCAGACAGTCATCAGATTACAAAGCTTCTGGTACAGGTCACTTCTAGAACATCACGTGAGGGTGAAAGGGGCCATATGTTTCCTGACATCAAAAGCTTTGAAATTTAAACTGTAACAGCAAAATAAGTATGAAACAAAGTATTTCAGCCAGTGCAGATGGCACCTCAAGGTAACCTCATCATTCAGGGGGTCCTTGATGTGCACATACTTCCTAAAGATAGACTTGGGAATTTCCTAAAGACAAAAAAAACACCAAGAAAATGTGCCCACCAATCTCCAACTAACTTTAAAGAAGGAATAAACATAAAAGATACAGTTTGTGCCGTATCATTAATCACTCGAGGGAAAATACGGAGAGCTTTTATTAACTACAGTGCACCAGTAAGAAAATACTAGATGAATGTTGACCAACATGAGGTTAAAAAAAAATATGCCTACAAAAGACAGGGCAAGAGGAAAGAAAAAGGAAGAGTCAAAAAAATCTGCTCACCCTGAGGAAAACAAACTAAATACAATTACAAAAATGGGAAAAAAACACTGAAAGAATGGCAAGTAGGAGGAAGATATGGCATTAGAACATAATTAGACCAAGAGAACAAGTTGGATATTAATAGCAAGGAAAGAACAGTAGGGGAAGATGCAACTGCAAAACAAGGGGAATCGGGCTGGGTTTGAGAAATCAATCTAGAAATCAAAGATAAAGAACAGGATAAAAAAAATGGAACATTCAGGAAGAAGGGAAAAGACAGCATTGGGAGGGGGCAAAAAAGACAGGAAAGCAGAACCACTAAAGTGAGGGGGAGGGGAAGGAACAGGAGAGAAATCAAGGGGAGAGACGATCATTACTGAAAAACATAAGAAAATGTGACTGTAGAAAAAAAGTATAAGTGCAAATATTTATTTATTTGCATATTCATTTATCTTTGAATGCCAGGAAAGTCCGACTGGGTAATACCCATTTTCAGTAGAGGCCCGGGAAGAAAAAACTCCATTTTCTTGCATTGCATTATTAAAAGTTCCAGTTAAACACAGTAGTCACATTTCTATTTACATTTATACATTCTAAGATTTTACAGAGGTGGACGTTACTAAAAAGAAAGCCCACATACAACTTAGTGGATTGTAGAGGCAGCAGTTATGTATAAAAATTGTTTTGTCATTTCAGTGAGAGGTTGAGAGTATTATGTTTAAGCAGAGTATTTGAGAGTATCATATAGTGGAACACAAAGCCTTAACCTTGTGATGAGCATGTCCAGGATCAGGATTGGTTAAGATGTTGTTTCATTAAGTCTAACTCTAAGTGCTTGTATCACAAATGCCCAATTGTGTAGTCCAGTGGTTCCCAGACTTTTTCGATTCTCGGCTCCCTTGTTGAATCCAGGTTTTCAAAAAGGCACCCCCCCCCCCATCAAATTCTAACAAGTATACTTTACGAAACATATATTTTTTTTATTTAAAAGGGTTAGTCAGGTAAAAATAAATAACACACATATTTAAGATCACAAAAAATGTAATTGTAATTGAACAAATTAATAACACAGACATTTAAGATCACAAAAACATGTAATTGAACAAATTCAACTAATTATAATTAGTGGGATGGATGAGCCTGTTGATCACTGCACATTTTCTCAAATCGTGGAATCAAACTGGACACAGCTACTCATTTCCTTCTCCACACTGATTTTTGCTCGATACTTTTTTAAATGTCAGTGTTTATTCTATACAGTGACCGATTTTCCTTCTAAGTTTTGCTCTGCCCTTTGTACAGTATGTGATTTCCTAACAAAAACTTTGATAATGTACTCACTAAATAATGAGACATTAGCCATAAATGCATTCATGTGCTTGCAAAATAAACAGTAATATGAATGTCTCTCAATACAAAAAATATGGACAAAGCCAGAAAGAATGGGACAACAAAGGCCCAAAAATAGGGACAGATTTAAAATATTGCTCCTGTAAACTTAAAATGTTAATAGAATGACAGATTTTGCATTAGTATATATTTTCTGAAGGGTATGAAGTCTGAAACTCAAATGACTGTCATTTATAATTATTTAGTGACATTAATCCTCCATGATTTTCCAGAAAACCACAAATTTTATGACAAGCAGACTAAAAAATAAGAGGCGAAAATCTGAACAGTTGAGAGGCCTCAAATGCTATAAATTATTTTTAATGATCAGCGTCAGAATTTACATAGTCCGTGATTTCGATCCTTTGTCTGTGATTAGTCACAGATTCTTGAGATAATCATTTTGGAGATATGATTAGACCTTCACATTCATGTTTAAAATGTCTAGCCTTCACTACACCAATTAATAAATGTATGTCATGCAGGGCAGTGTGGCACCCGTGTGGATAGAACAGAAATAAATCTCCAGCCACGCCATACACACAGGTTGAGAGGTATGATAAGACAGGTCAGGAGGAGCAGTTGCATTTACCTCAAATCAGGATAACAAAAAAGATAAGGAACAACATTCCTGTAGTAATCACAGCCCAGCCAGAGCACGCCTACAGAAAAAAGATAATCTCCAGCTGTGCAGCTTAGAAGCAGCTACTGGAGCAGGAGGCAAAGAGGAGAACCCTGCTGCCGAGACTTGCCCATGTATTTTTAACTTAAAGGGTCACTCACTTCAGTGCCTACTTTATCCCGCCTCTCTCCGACAAACTGTCTGGGGCTTGCTGGAGAACTATTTTTAGACACACGCTTTCCAAAAATAGCAAGCAAGGGTCGCACGTCTAGTTTGTGTTTGTGATTGCATCACAATAAGTAATTCTATCGCCCTTTAATATAATGTTGTGTTTACAGAAATGTGGGCTGGGGAGTCCAGCTCCCCTGGATTGCAGTATAAAAACAATCAAGCTGACAAAAGGAAGTGGCATTCAAAACTTGAAACGTGGAAAGGTGAAGGAGACTACGCTGCCAGAGTTGTAACAGCTGGATCTTAAGCATTTATCTATCCTGGTCTCGGACACAGAGGTGAGGAACTGGATATTCACGTACCTTGGCTGAACCGAAATGAAGTGCAGCTAGTTTAGCATTAGCAATAAAGAGTAGACTGCAAACTTTCGCTTAATTGTTTTAAAAGTAAACTATTGCTGAAACGGGACTGTGCTGTGTGAGGTGCTGATATAAATATTCATTTTGCTTTTAAATGTGTTTAAACGTATAAATATATTTATTGATGGCATTAATGCAAATAAAGTGTGCCACATGCTTAACTTGGTGTTTGTGCCTTCTTTCGTTTGCTGCAGTTTTATATATAATCAAATTATCAGAGCACACCTCATGGAACCTTAATTATGTACACGGATTGCCCTGTCGGTCTGTGAACGAGGAATGTATCATTCAAGTTAGCCTTGTGCACAAACATTAGGTGACTCAAGTGGATTGAGTGTGTGTGGGATCTACTGGAGTGGCTCTGACTTTGCAGAACGCTTCCAGTTTTGCCTCACATCTTTGCCGTGTCCCTTATAAAATGTTCATTTTTGGTAAGTCACTTAGAATTACATTCAGTCAATGCCAGTCATTATACAGTTGCTTCCATCTTTTTCTTCGGAAATTGAATGTTGATGCAAAATATGTTATAGTAATTTTAAATGAATTAGAGTACTACTTAAAATGACATTGATTTGGGTACTTTATCCCGTTATTTTTTACTTTGTCCAGAATTCTTGAGCAAAGAAGTTGAAAGAATTAAGCAGTGTAGCGAGTGCTGTGGCTTTTACTATTAAATTTAGCTTGGTTCCTCACAGGCGTTATTCTGTACTGCTTCGAAGCCAATGTTCTTAAATATTTATCTCCTGGTTAGCTGCTCTCCTCTTGTACAGCCTACAAACTTTAGCGTGGCTGCAAAATAAACCACAAACTAATAAGCTTAGTAAATAAGATTATTAGTTTGTGGTTTATTTTGAGGCTAAGCTTATTAGTTCGAGGCGCCTCTGTGAGGAAGCAGTGGCTCTCCAGGGCACCGCGGTGCACACTTTGGGAACCCCTGGTATAGTCAAATTGTATAAATGTATAACCAAGTCTTAAATGTGGAGCTTTTCTCCCCGGGCCTCTGCTGAAAATGGGTTTTGTTACTCAGACAGACTATCGCAGTAAACAAATGTCAAATAAATAAATAATATGTATACACATCCACCTATAAAGTGCCTGAAATATATTAGTTGTATATATTAAATATATATATGTATATACATACACACATAATATATCTATCTCTGTATATACATATATATATATAAATAAAATACACTGCAAGCGCATAAACAAGTACATACACACGCATGTAAACACATTTTACACACACACACACATACACGCATGGAAACATATTTATGCCCAATTATCACACTAAGGCATCTTTCAAAGGTAGGTATCTCATTTTGCACTCTGGCCAAACACATTGCCTACCCTGAAGTTGCAACCTTACTGGCTATGTAACTTTAGTCTCAGACCATGAGTTTTGTCCCATGTCGCCAGCAATTTTACTGTATATCAAGAAATAACTGCACAGATATGGCACTACATTTCTAAACAAGTGATGCATGAAAATTGTGTACTCTCCATAATGATAGATCCGTGTTGTCTAGCTCCGTCTAGTTCAACCTGTGGGATTTCAGATTGGACTTAGATCCAGCACCAGCCAATAAAGTCCTTAGTCCACTTGGCTCCACCTCCCTTACCCATAACTCCCCGCTTCTCCTTCAGCTCCCCCGATTGAGTTTGCCCCACAAAAGAAACTATCAAGATATAATCATATAATTATGAAAAAGCACCCCCCCAAAACATGGGTTAAGACAACCTAGGGGAACGTAAGACTCCAGAATGTGGGTGCAGCAACCTCCAAATGTCCGATCATCTAAGGAAGACAACTCGGCAAGTTAACAAAAAAGTGGGGGCATGACGGCAGGAAGGCTGAACCAGAAAGAGACAGACAACACAGATCTACTGTTATGGTGAGTACACAATTTTTGTATCTGAAGTTGTCTGATCCGTATGGCTTCAATCTGTGGGACAGTCCCAGCCACAAAAAAATTCTTAGGGAAGAACTAAGGAAGGATATTCCACAACACAGTGGAGCCAAACAAAGCAATGGATCTAGACTGAATATCCAGCTTGCACTTCAATACAAATGTGTGGTGACCTAGCCAAGTAGAGGCTGCAAAAATATCATCCACTGACACTCTAGAAAGAAAAGCTGTAGAAGTAGCCATAGCCCTTGCAGAATGACCTTTACGCTTGTGTGGAAGAGTCACGCCTCTGACAGCGTAAGCAAATAAAAACAATTGGCCAGCCCCTTGGATAAAGTTACATCGGATACAGCTGAGCACAGCCTGGTATTTTGAAAAGGGAACAAACAACTGACTGGATTGTCTGATAGGTTTGGAACAGTCCAAACATCTCAACTTCCTATGTGCATCCAAACAATTAAAGAAGAATTCGTCTTTTTTACAGAAATTAGGAAAAAACACAGGAGGGTTAAAAAAACTGTTAAGGTTATTCCCGGAAAAGTACAGTTTTGTACCTACCATAAATGTAGATATCCGATAGGTATGCATCTGCAGTCCTTACATATGGGTTGTCCTGCCTCAGGCAGCCCTTCGGTCGGCCAGATTCCAAAGTCTGGGTCCAGCGTCGGCTGATGTCGCCCCTTCCCCGACGTCAGAGCGCCTGGGGTATAAAAGCGTCAGCCGACGCCATCTTCCTCAGTTTTTCTTGCCCCACATGCCAGGTGCCCTCTAAGGAAGGCTAAATTTGGTTGAAATTCAAAATATTGCAAACATGCACAGTAATATAAAACAAATACACCATAATAGATAACCCCAGCTAGCTATAAGAGGGATAAGTACCCAAGAAGTACCACAGAGGGGAAGGAGGGAGGGTAAACCTGACTGCAGATGCATACCTATCGGACATCTACATTTATGGTAGGTACAAAACTGTACTATGTCCTTCAAGGATGCATCTGCAGTCCTTACATATGGGTAGAATACCATAGCCAAGCTGGGGGTGGTAGGCTCTAAGAAAATGATGGTGTAGCTAAAATGCCCTGCAGGACTGCCGTAGCAAAGCCTGCTCTGGATCTGGAATATAAGGGTAAATTGTAATGCTTGGAAAATGTATGCACGGAGCTCCATGTAGCAGCTTCTAAAATGTCCTTGGTAGCCACCCCTCTTAAGAAGGCTGTGGAGGTGGCTGTAGCTCTGGTGGAATGAGGTCTGATGTTAGCTGGCACAGCTTTTCCATGATAAGAGTAGCAGAATCGAATGCAATTTCCTATCCATTTTGAAATTGTCTGTTTGGAAATTGCTTTTCCTTGAATGCCTGCAGCATATGCTACCAACAGCTGGTCAGTTTTTCTGAAAGTCTTAGTTCTGTCCAAGTAGTAGCGCAACTGTCTGTGAATTTCCAGGGTATGCAGAAGTTTCTCTCCCTTGTTTTGTGGGTTTGGAAAGAAGGTAGGCAGGTGAATAGCTTGGTTCAATGAGACCCTGGATACCACCTTTGGCATGAATGAAGGATTGGTTCTCAAGGAGACTCTGTCCTGATGAAAAATAAGAAATGGTTGTACTGCCATGAGTGCCTGCAATTCAGATACTCTTCTTGCTGAGGTTATGGCCAGAAAGAAGGCAGTCTTCCAAGACAGGAACTGTAACTCTGAAGATGATGATGGTTCAAAGGGAGGTAAAGTCAGCTTTTCCAACATGAAGTTAAGGTCCCATGTAGGCATTGGTGGTTTTCTTGGAGGATTGATGTTTTTAATTCCTCTTAGAAAAGTACAGTTTTGTACCTACCATAAATGTAGATGTTCGAGGATTCCATTGCTGCAGTCCTGACTATTGGGTATAGTCCGCGTCCCAGTCGGCCCGAATACCAGAGTATAAGGCTGACGTCGGTCATGGCGCCTTAGACTGACGTCAGTACGTCAGGGTACTAATGCGCATGACCGACGCCATTTCCTCAGTCTTTTCTTGCCCCAGATGTCAGAAGACCCAAAAAGACAAGTCCCAAAAAACCTGCACCAAAAACATGTACAATATATACAACAATATATACAAAAAATATAAGCATGTAAACTCACCTACACAACCACCCCTAAACACAGAGGGAAGGAGGGAGGTAAATTGGACTGCAGCAATGGAATCCTCGAACATCTACATTTATGGTAGGTACAAAACTGTACTATGTTCTTCGTCTTCCATTGCTGCAGTCCTGACTATTGGGTAGAATCCCAAAGCAGAGGAAAGGGAGGCTGGCAAATTATAAGGAAGTAGGAGCTGATAACATGCCTTGCAAAACAGCAGTGGCAAAACCAGCCCTAGACTTAGAGTAGATAGGAAGATGATAATGCTTAGAGAAAGTATGCACTGAACTCCAAGTAGCTGCTTCCAAAATATCCTTAGTTGCCACCCCCCTTAGAAATGATGTTGAAGTGGCAGTAGCCCTAGTGGAATGAGGCCTAATCCCAGCTGGAATCTCCTTGCCATGATGGGAATAACAAAATGCAATGCAAAAGCCAATCCACGGAAATAGTTTGTTTTGACACAGGCTTGCCCTGTGAACTCAAGGCAAAAGAAACAAACAACTGCTGAGACTGCCTAAAATCCTTAGTCCTGCTTAAATAATATCTCAATTGCCTGTGTACATCTAAAGTGTGCAAAATCTTTTCCCCTTTATTTTGGGGATCTGCATAAAAGTAGGCAAATGAATAGTTTGGTTTAAAGCCACACTAGAAACCACCTTAGGCATAAAGGAAGGATTAGTGCGTAATGATACCCTATCCTTATGGAAAATCAAAAAGGCTCTACTGCCGTAAGGGCCTGCAACTCAGACACCCTTCTTGCAGAAGTAATGGCCAACAGAAAAGCAGTCTTCCATGACAAGTATTTCAACTCAGCAGTAGCCGCAGGCTCAAAAGGTTGTAGAGTAAGTTTTTCCAACACAAAATTGAGATCCCAAGCAGGAGTAGGAGCTCTACGTGGGGTCTTATATTCTTTGCCCCTCTAAGAAACTGCTTGAACAAAGGATCCGAAAACAAAGGTGGGTCACAATCATAATGAGCTGAAATTGCTGCAGCATGAATCTTAATGGAAGAGAAGGACAAACCTTTGTCCAATAACTCAGTAAGATATTGAAGAGCCACACTCAAATTAGGCTCAGAAATCTCCAAATTCTTTGCTGAACTCCAAAATAAAAATCTCTTCCATTTGTCTGCGTACACCTTCCTTGTACTAGGTCTTCTAGCTTCCATAATCACATTTAAAACTTGCTGAGGAAGTTGAGACCTGCTGTGCTTCAAGAGAATATGCCAGGCTGTTAGATGAAGAGAGCGAAGCTTGACATTGAGCAGATGACCATCTTGCTGAGATAACAGATGAGGAATCAGAGGTAAAGTCCATGGAGGCTTCCTTACCAGACTCCGTAGTAGTGGATACCAGTGTTGCCGAGGCCAATCTGGAGCTATCAAAATCATCCTTGGCCTGTCTTGTCTGACCTTTAATAATACCTTTGGAAGAAGAGGCAGAGGTGGAAAGGCATAGACATGAAGGTTTTTCCAACTGAAAGACAGAGCATCCACTTTCCAAGCTGTGTGATGAAACCCCTTTGTGCAATACTTTGGCAGCTGGTGGTTTAGTGGAGAAGCGAACAGATCTATGTCTGGAGTTCCCCATGACACTGTCAATTTCTGAAATACATGAAGATCCAGTTTCCACTCGTGGGGATCCATGATTTGTCTGCTTAACACATCTGCTAGGAGTTCTGTGCTCCTGGCAGAAACCTTGCCTGAAGAGTTAGTTGCAGGCTTAACGCAGTCTCCCATAAAATCATTGCTTGCCTGCATAGAGGATAAGAATGTGTTCCCCTTGCTTGTTGATGTACCACATGACAGTTGTGTTGTCTGTTAGAATCAACACCTGCCCTGGAAGAAGTAACTCCTTGAAAGCCATCAATGCAAACTGGACTGCTAACATCTCCTTCATGTTGATATGTAGATGCTGTAGTCTGGCAGGCCACTTGTCTTGTATCCACTTTCCATTTAGATGAGCTCCCCAAGCAGTGTCCGAGGCATCTGTCGTTAAAATCTGACTCGCCTCTGGCCGGGTCACAGAGAGTCCCTTGTTTAGGTGACATTCCTGAGCCCACCACAAGAATTCCTTTTGAAGGCAAGGTATTATTTGAATGACAGTGTCCAAATCCTGGCAGTGCTGTGTCCATACATTTTGAGATACCATTGCAGCTTCCTCATATGCAGTTTGGCATTGGGAAGCACCAGAATACAAGATGCCATGAACCCTAATGCTTGAAGGACTGTCCTTGCAGTCAGCACGGACTGATGAGATAGTTGATGGAAGTAAAGTGACAGACTCTTTTGTTTGTCCGGGGTTAAAAGGCCATCTGGGCTGCTGTATTCAGTCTCACACCCAGAAAGCACATATCTTGAGAGGGTACTAGACTGGACTTTATTTCGTTCACAGAATACCCCAGGCATCTTAGCACTGCTATAACATATTCCAGATGCTGTAGAAGGTCTTCCTTTTCTTGAGCCAGAATCAGGCAGTCGTCCAAGTAAGGATAGATTTGAATGCCTTGAAGCCTGAAGTAAGCTATCACTGGAGCCAGAACCTTTGTGAATACTCTGGGCGCAGTAGATAAGCCAAAGGGCAATGCAGAGAACTGATAATGAAAATCTCCAGTTCGAAACCGCAGATACTTTCTGCAACCTAGCCTTATAGGCACATGAAGGTAAGCTTCCTTGAGATCTAAAGTTACCATCCAGTGATCTTTGCCCAGCAGAGGTAACAGTTGTTGTAACGTCAACATCTTGAACTTGGGAATGTCCAGATAAGTGTTGAGGATAGATAAATCCAAAATTGGTCTCCACGTGTTCCCCTTCTTTGGTACTAGGAACAGGCGAGAATAAAATCGAAGCCCTTTCTGATACAGGGACTGGCTGAATGGCCCCTATCTGGAGTAACTGAGAAACTTGCTTGTGAGCCTCTTTTCTTTGTGGAGGAGGAACATCCGGCATGCCTTTGAAAGGGGGCATTGTGTGGAAATAAAATCTGTAACCGTGATGAATGATATCCAGCACCCATCTGTCTTGAGTGATTAAATCCCAATTTTCTTTGAAAAGAGACAGTCTTCCTCCCAAAGGAGCTGCCAGACGAGAATCCACTGGCAGCTGAAAAGGCAGGTCATTGGGTCTGCTTACGAAAGGACTGACCCCTGCCCTCACCAGAAGTCTGAGCAGGTGAACTCTCTGATCTAGGCCTAAACGAACCTTGAGCCCTGCCCCTACCACGTCTAGACCTACCCCTAGACTGGGAACCATAAGCAGGATATGTCCACCCCTTAGCAGGCCAATTTCTACTAAACTTGGAGGCTGCACCTGCAAAAATCTTTAACAGTCTGCATAGACTTAGCTTTGTCCTCCATTTTCTTTAAAACTGCTTCCACAGGCGGTCCAAACAACACATCAGACTGTAAAGGAGCATCCAAAATCCTGGTCTTAACATGCTCAGCTAAATTCTGATCCTTCAACCAGGCATGTCTGCGAAGAACAGAACTAGTAGCAGCCACCCTCGAGGAGGCCTGAACAGCATCAAAACCACACTGCAAAGAATGCTTACCCACTTGTTCAGACACATGAACCAAATCCAGCAATTCTTTACACTCAATACCTTCCGCCAAAGCATCCACCTTAGATTTCAATTGTGAAAGGAGATAATTCTGATATTTTAGCATATGAAACTGACAATTCAACGCCCTCATGGCTAGAGTGGAAGAAGTATATACTTTCTTACCCCACCTATCCAAAGCCCTTGCCTCTTTATCAGAGGGTACAGGATTTTTAACCACAGAAGCTTTAACACCTTTAGGCCCCTGAGAAACAGTTTCTGGGTCCGCCCTAGGACTCTTAAACAAATACTTATGAGCTTGGGCACCCTATAATACCTATCAGGCTTAACAGGAGCAGGAGGCAAGGAGTCAGGGTTCAGGGAAGCCTCTGCAAAACATCCTCCACCACATTCAACACAGGAGGAATAGCTAAGGGCCTATGCTGGGGTAAAACAAGAATTCCCTAAGCCTTTTCCTGGAATCAGAGTAATCCTGGCCTTCCCATTTAAAGTGCTCCCTCATGGAGTGAAGAGTCTCTGAAAATGAAAAATCCTCAGGAGGAGAAGCTGTAGGAGTGGAATCATCCACATCAGAATCAGAATAAGTAGGAAACTCTTGTAAGTCTTCCACAGAAGACTCTGAAGCCTGTGAACACTGTTCAAAACTATCAAACTCCTGTTCCACCCTAGGCCTCTTATCAGGCGGGGCATAGAACCTCTAATCAGAGTAATCAAATCTTCTGCCATTTTAAGCATATGTTTCTTAGGCACAGAGCCCGAAATGCTAGGAGAAGCCCCCACAGAAGCTGAACTTGGCCTACCTCTAAAAGAAGCTTTGGCAACAGAAGGAGAGGCCCTAACTACCTTGGGAAGAGAGGGAAGAACAGTTACCTGAGAAGCCCCCTCAGCCTGGCCTACCTCCTGAGAGGGCACATCCTGTAACAGTAAAGTATCTGCCTGAGACTCCATAGAGACTCCTGGCAAAACCTCTGGCTCCCCTGAGCCTTCCAAAGAACCGACGTCCGGGACTGCCGGTTCCTCACCCCTAGGCTTCACTGTTTTGTCCTTGCGCTTCTTGGTTGAAGCGGGCGTCGGAACATCCGACGGCATATTATAATTGCAACGCTTCCCAAACACTAACCTAGCACAATCTAGCCTCCTCTTAATAGTGCGCTTGTTAAATCTAGCACAAGAGCGGCAACCAACAACGTCGTGCTCAGGCCCTAAACAAGGTATACACAATGTATGATAATCCCTATGCGGTATCTGCTTCCCACAAGAAATACAGTTATTCACTTTTTCTGACATCCGGTTAAATACTGAGGCAAGAAAAAACCAAAATGTTCCCCAACGGGGTTACTTAGCCAACTCTGTTTCGGTCTGAAACTCCGGTTTCGGAAAATCTCAGAACGCCAACCTGCACTCGCAAAATTGCTTCTGCATCGGACCATGCGGCAAAAAAGACTGAGGAAATGGCGTCGGTCATGCGCATTAGTACCCTGACGTACTGACGTCAGTCTAAGGCGCCATGACCGACGTCAGCCTTATACTCTGGTATTCGGGCCGACTGGGACGCGGACTATACCCAATAGTCAGGACTGCAGCAATGGAAGACGAAGAACATCTGCCTTAGGAGAGGATGAGAGAAGACAGGTGGATCAGTATTGTATTCTGCTGAAATTGCTGAAGCATGAATTTTTATGGAAGAGTAAGAAAGGCCATTATGGAGCATGTCTGCCAAGTATTCCAGGATATGTGCCATGCTCATCACTGTGGCATCTAGGCCCTTTGCGGTGCTCCAAGTGTGGATTTTTTTCCATTTTGCTGAATATGTCTTTCTCGTGGAAGGTCTGCGAGCTTCCATGATGATATCCTTCACTCTCTTGGATAGCTTTTCCTGGTGAGGAGTCAAGGTATTCTCCAGGCTGTCAGCTGCAGGGTTTTCAGGCTGGAGTGCAGAGTTTTGTAATTGTGCTGTGTCAGAAGGAGTGTCCATAGTGGTAGAGGCCACGGTTTCGTGTGTGACAGGCTCCATAACAGTGGGTACCAGTGTTGCCTTGGCCAGTCCGGGGCTATTAGAATCACTTTTGGCTGCACTGTCTTGATTTTCAGTAAGACCTTGGTCATTAGTGGGAGTGGTAGAAATGCATACACTGTTAGAGTATTCCGACTGAAAGAGAGGGCGTCCACTTTCCATGCTTGTGGGTGGTATGTCCTTGTGCAGAATTTCTTCAGCTGATGATTGTGGTGGGAGGCAAAAAGATCTATGTCCGGCCTCCCCCATGATTGTGTTATCTGAAGGAAGATGTCTGGGTGCAGCATCCATTCGTGTGGGTCCATGGTATTTCTGCTTAGGCTGTCCGCCAGTATATTGTCTTTTCCTGGCACAAACTGGGATTGCAGCTCTATATTGTTTTAGGGAAAGTTCCCAAAGATTCATTGCTAGTCTGCAAAGAGGGTAGGAATGAGTACCTCCTTGCTTGTTTATGTACCATATAACTGTGGTATTGTCTGTCCTTATTAGTAGGTGGCCTTGATGTACAAAGAGCTTGAATGCCTCGATTGCATGAATCACTGCCAGCATTTCCTTTTGGTTTATGTGCATGCGCAATTCTTTCTGAGACCATAGACCTTGGATGCATCTGTCCTCCATATGTGCTCCCAATCCATGGTCTGAAGCATCCGAGGTAATGGTTTGGCTGGTTACTGGTTTGCTGAAAGGCAGGCCCCTATTTGACTGGCTTGCTTGGGCCCACCACAGGAATTCCTTTTGAAGGCATGGAATGAGTGGTTATCAAAGCTTCTAGGCTGTGATTGTGCTGAGACCATAAACTCCTTAGGTACCATTGTAGTTTTCTCATATGCAGCCTTGCTTGTGGAATCAGAAGAATGCACGATGCCATGTAACCCAGGGCCTGCAGGATTTTCCTTGCAGTCATCTGAGTTTGTTTTGTTAGATTTTTGAAGTAATCCGGTAGTTGTCTTTGTTTTTCTTCTGTGAGAAAAGCCATTTGGGTGGTTGTATCTAGTTCCGCACCCAGAAAATTTATTCTTTGGGATGGCACAAGTCTTGACTTGTGAATGTTGACTGTGTATCCCAAGGCCTGCAGTAGGCGGATGGCATAATTCAAATGTTTTTCCAAAGTTTGTTGGCTGTCCGCTTGTATAAGGCAGTCGTCCAGATACGGGTATATTTGAATCCCCTCAAGTCTGCAGTGTGCAATTACTGATGCCAGGCATTTTGTGAATACTCTGGGCGCAGTAGATAAGCCAAAGGGCAATGCTGAGAATTAATAATGCTCTGAACCTGCAAGAAATCTGAGGTGTCTTCTGCAACTTTGTCTGATAGGGACATGCAGGTATGCCCCCTTGAGGTCTAGAGTTACCAGCCAAGACCCCTTGCCCAGCATGGGAAGGAGTTGCGGTAGGGTCAGCATTTTGAATTTTGGCACAATGAGATAAGCATTCAGTGCGGACAAATCGAGAATAGGCCTCCATTGTTTTTCTTTTCTTTGGACAAGGAATAGTCTGAAATAAAATCCTTGGCCTTGTTCTGCGAGAGGAACCTTTTCTATACCTTTCATTTGCAATAGGTTGGCAATTTGCTTTAAAGCCTCTGCCCTCTGATTTGGTGGCAGGTTTGGCATTCCCTTTCTTTCTGGTAATGTATGGAAATGGAACCTGTATCCTTTGTCTATTATTTGCAGTGTCCATTTGTCCCTTGTAATACTGTGCCAAATTTTTGAGAATAAGGAAAACTTTCCACCCAAAGGTGCTTCTAATTGAGCCCTGGTCAGCGGGGTCAAGGTTGAAGTCATTGAGTCTGTCCTTGTGCAGCAGTTGTTGGACCTGCACTACCTCTCTGGTTAGTAGGCTGCCACTGACATCCTCTGTAGGAGCCTCTAGCCTGCCCTCTACCTCTGGCACGCCTGTTCTTGCCTCTTTGAAATCTCTCTTCTGGAAAGGACCAATTCTTAGAAGGCCAATTTCTGCTGAATCCTGGTGGTTGTACCTGGAGGAAATCTTTGACTGTTTGTACAGATTTTGCCTTTTCCTCAAATTTCTTTAAGACCTCTTGATCAGTGGAGCCAAATAACTTTTGCTTTTCCAGTGGAGCATCCAGAAGCTTAGCCTTAACATGATCTGGCAGAGATTGTTCCTTCAGCCAGGCATGTCTACGTATGACTGCACCTGTCATTGCTGACCTACATGAAGCTTCCAATGCATCATAACCACACTGCAAGAAATGGTTGCTAACCTGTTGTGAATTATGTACCAGATCCTGAAGTGACTTACGATCTAGGGGTTCAGGCGAAGACAGTTTTTTCTGAAATTCATCTAACAAATACTCTTGGTACTGTATCATATGAAATTGACAATTTAAAGCCCTCATAGACAGAGTGGAAGAAGTGTACACTTTTTTACCCCATCTCTCTAAAGACCTGGACTCCCTTTCAGAGGGGAGTGGATTTTTAGAAGTGGCAGCTGCAACCCCTTTAGGACCCTGGGAAATAGTTTCTGGGTCAGCAGAGTGGGCCTTGTAAAGGAAATGATGCGAGTCCGGGACCCTGTAGTACCTATCAGGTTTAACAGGAGCTGGAGGAAGGGTGTCAGGGGTAGTGCTAGACTCAGAATACACATCATCAATGACACTTAAAACAGGAGGAATAGCCAAAGGTCTATGCTAAGGTAAATGAAGAAAGGTCCTTAATCTCTTCCTGGAATTGGAGAATTCCTGGCCCTGCCATTGGAAATGCTCTTTCATGGAGTGAAGGGTCTCCCCAAAGGACAGCTCTTCAGGAGGGGAGGCAGAGGGAATAGATTCCTCTGCATCAGAATCCTCGTAGGCCGTGAAGGCCTCCTCCTGGTAGTCTGATAGAGCAGAGCCATCAGAGGCCTCAGAGGACTGAGGTTCAGCAGACTCAACCCTGGGCCTTTTGTCTAGTGGGGGTTGAGAGCCCCTGTCCGGATGAGGCTGAGAGCCCCTAATTAAGGAAATAAGGTCCTCAGCCAAACTTAGTATCTGAGAACCTGTAGTGGATCCCTGAGAAATAGACTTGGGAGGCAGAGTTTTTTGTTGCTTAGCAGCTTTAGCCCTAGTGAAAGCTTTTATGGACATGGATGCAGGGGGCCTGGCTGCCCCACGTTTTCCGAGGGTAATTCTATAACCGACTCAGAAAAGGCCTCCGGGACCGAGGCTGTCGGTTGAGCGGTTTCTACGGACGGAAGTACCAAGGACTCGGTTTCAGCCGAGACCGAGACACTCTTGGCAGGCCTAGGAGCGGTTTCAGCCGAAACCACGGTCCATGTGTGTCGGTCCTTGTCCTTCCGTTTCTTGGTTAAATGAGAAGTCGGAGTCTCCGACGGCATTTTATAAGAGAAACTAGCCCCAAAAAATTCCGACTGACTCCTAAGAGTGCGTCGATTAAAGGAGGCACAGGCAGTACAGGCCGAGACGTCGTGGTCTGGGCCTAGGCAGGGGAGGCAGTAGGAATGGAAATCCTTATGAGGTATTTGTTTCCCAAAAGTCAAGCAATTATTAACTTTAAGCGTTTGATCTGACATCGGCTGAGGCAAGAAAGAGTCCCCAACAGGGTACTTAGCTTTTTGAAGTCTTCGGTAGCTGAAGTTACAGGAGCTAGCCGACCGGCACTTGCGAACTGCTTCTGCTTCGGGCATCACGTGGCAAGAAAGACTGAGGAAGATGGCGTCGGCTGACGCTTTTATACCCCAGGCGCTCTGACGTCGGGGAAGGGGCGACATCAGCCGACGCCGGACCCAGACTTTGGAATCCGGCTGACCGAAGGGCTGCCTGAGGCAGGACAACCCATATGTAAGGACTGCAGATGCATCCTTGAAGGACATCTACCTTTGGCAAAAAAGGAGGATTCATGCACACAGAAACCTGTCTTTATGGAACACCAAATAAGGAGGTGAAGAATCAAGAGCTTGCAATTCTGAAATTCTTCTTCCAGAAGTAACCATGCACCAAAAACAAAATTTTCCAAGACAAGAGCTTCAAGCTCAAAGTAACTGAAGGTTCAAATCGAGGGCCTACAAGGACCTATACAATGTAGGTAATCCCTGGGAGGAACTAGATCCTGTACTGGGGGACAGAGTGGAAATGCACCTTTGAGGAATGCCTCCTAAGTGAGGCTAGAGGCACACTACCTCTGCCAATGTGAAAGTTAAAAATTGCCATTAACTGCACTTTAATAGTAGAAAGGCTAGAACCTGAATGAAACACGTTCAGCGAGAAAATCCAAAACTGATTTCAAAGGGGCAGAGAAAGGGTTGAGTCCCTGAGCTGCTGTCCACAGGACAAACCGTTTCCACCTACCAGAAAACACTTTTCTAGTGGACTGCTTCTGAGAAGATGACAATATATAAACAACCGCATGTGCAAGAGTGGGATTTCTGGCAATCAAGGGATCTGGAGGAACCATGCGGTTAACTTTAGAGACTGAAGATTGGGGGATCCAGGCCTGTGGATGAGAAATAAGATCTGGAGTGGGATTCAGTACCCATGGGAGGAACTTCAGAAGAGACCGAAGGAAGGCTAATCACATCTGACAAGGCCAAAACGGGGCAATGAGGATCACTGTAGCTCTGCAGTGGGCTACTTTCTGTAGAAACTTTGTCATCAAAGGCACCGGGGAATAAACGTAAAGAAGCCTCTGGGGCCAAGCAAGCATCAGAACATCCCTGTTTGACTGTCATGAAGGGGGAAACAATAGTATAAGCACTTGGGAGTTGGATGGAGAGGTAAGTAGATCGCAACATAGAGTGCCACAATGCCAAAAACTCCAAGTTGCCACTTTTGGATTTAAGGACCAATCAGGAGGCAGCAGAATGCTCCTGCTGAGGCTGTGAGCCAGAATGTTCGACTTCCCTGGGATGTGCGTTGCCATCAGAAACTGCTGAGAAGATATCACCTATTGCTAAACTCTTGTGGCCATCTGACAAAGAGGATAACATATTTCCTCCTGTTTTCTGAGATACCAGACGACAGACATACTGTCTTGTCTGCATTGCATCACACTCCTGGGAAGGGCACCCTGAAAAGATGCAACGCAAGAAGGACTGCCCTCATTTGCAGAACACTGATGTGAATGTGGACCTCTGTGGAAGACCAAGGCCACTGAGTCTTCCTCCTTTTAAAAGGCCCCACCCCAAAAGGGGGAATCTGTGGTGACCGTGGCCTAGGGTGAAAGGATTACAAATGGTCTTACTTTGGTTACCAAGGAATCTGCTTGTGACACACTTTTGTTAACCATACTGGGAAATCCAATGGATGAGTAAGCATCGATCACTGAACAGCCAGAGTCCATCTGGCTAAAGGAACCAACCCTATCAACGGTGCCATATGACCCAGAAGCTTCATAACTGCGTGTGCTGGTGGCTTTAGAGCTACAAGCACTGACAGAGCCTGAGCCCCAAGGCTGAAAACTCTGGTGCTCGAGAGCCTGACGATTTAGTTGACTATGTCTAAATGACACCTTATGAACTTTAAAGTTTGTACAGACTGAAGGCTTGATTTTGGATAACTGACTGTGACGCCTAAGTTGTCACACAGTTGGATTAAATCACCCCTGGCCAAGATCAACAATGCCACTGTGGGGTGGTGAAGAGTCCATCTTCCAGCTACAGAAAGACCTGAAATCTCTGCATTTAAAGCCAGGCTGCAACCACTGCCATGCACTTGGTAAACAGCCAAGGAGCTGTGGTGAGACCAAATGGCAGGGCCCTGAACTAGTAATGATTGGTATCCAGCTGGAAACAGAAACCTGCTGAACACCCTATCTTTCTTGATGTGATGGTAAGTGTTCTTGAGGTCTACAGAGAATATCCAATCATCCTTCCTCAGAAAAGGTAAGATGGACTGCACTATTACAACGTGGAACTTGATCTTTTTGATAAACTGATTTATTCTTCTTAAATCTAAACTTGGTCTGAGGTTCTTTGCTTTCTTTGGAACTAAAGACTACATGGAATAGATTCTGGATCCTTTTTTGGTGTGGTGGGACATCCTGAATGATTACTTACAAGTAGCTTTTGAATCTCTACAGCTATGTATAGTCTCTGATGGGGTGGAACATGTAGGAGGGAGACATTCTGGGTGAGAATTTGGAACTTCTAAAAAGAAAATGTAATGGCCTCCGGATATGAGTCTCAGCCCCTGGGCATCTGAGGCGAAGGCCTCCTGAGCTATTGGGTGGACAGCCAAACGACACCCCCCCCCACTGCCTCCAGAGAACAGCAGCTGGGCAACCCTTCAGGATTGCTAAAAGGATCCATTCGAAAAAGCCCTGATTCTGCGGACTGTTGCTTCCCTTCAGGCGGTGTCCATTATGATCCACTCGCCATTCTCAGGAGGAACCTTCTGGAGGAGTGTCCAGGGAAGAGTACTGTGATTTTCTGAATAGAAGACACTTATTCCTTTCTGATTCTTTTCTGCTGGGGGGGTTGAAAAGTGTACTCCAATGGCAGGCACTGTCTTCCCTTCTTGTTCGCTCCTTGTCAGTGTATCTAACATTTGGCCCACACATGGAGGGCCCATGAAAAGGGCCTTTAATGTAGGAAGCCTTGTAACAGTCCGCAAAGTTAAGCAAATGCATCCAAGCATGGCACTGCATGGCAATACCAGACCCTGCCACTTAAAGATGCTCCATCAGCCCCATTTGAGATAAGCCTCATGGAAACATTGGTGATGGAAACCAAGGCAGACAACTGAGTCTCCAACATCTTCTCTGTTTCTAGAGACTGCTGCATCTTGAGGGTACTTGACACTTCAGAAACTAAGTCCTGCTGAAATATTGTCAAGTGTGACAGGTAATCAAGGATTCTCAGTGCAAAAGTGAGTGAGGCATAGGAACACCTCCCTAATCGATCCAATGCCTGAAATTCCCTGTTCGGGGGGGGGGGGGTGAATCAAGGAACTCTCCCTAGAAATCTCATTCTTGGTGGCTGCAGCCACCACAATGGCATTGATGGCTGGACCCTTACTCCAATGAGGCCTGTCTTTGGGGGGGAATGAGAACCTTATCTTGCTTTCTTGGGAAGGGCTCCACTGTGTTGGGTTCTTTCCACACCATCTGAGATACCAGATCTAAAACGGCATGCAGAAGGGGAACCACCCAAGGTGGGGACAGGCCTATACCAAAGGCCTTCAGAAATACCAACTCCTCCATAGAGGGTGCTTTGTTGGTCTAGCCTCCACACAGGTGAAGTGGGTCGAATAAACTGCCAAAAGAGGTGTCATCAAGCGGAGACTTATGGGATCCCTCTCCTTCCTCGAGGTCAGTATGGTCAGTGAGAGACTCCTCCATGGAATCCAGGTGTTTCTTCTTACACTTTCTCTTTCCTGAAAGTTTTCACTCTGACAAAGTCAGGGAGGAAGGATAAGAGTCAAAAAGCTCTGCCATGGGTAGGCAGACTGGAGGCGGACTGATGTAGGCTGTCCAGGAGCATAATGATTACTTGTAACAGGTGCTGGTGAAAAAGGGGAGGGGATTTTAGCTGCAGAAATCAGACCCTTCTACTGAGAGGAGAACATTCTCTCTACAACATCAAAGGCTGAGGTGGAGGCTGGCCTCCCAGGTCCGAGAGTCCCAGAAAGAGCCCTGAACCCAAGGGACCTACTCCTAGACCCAGTGTTGAGATAGGTGCCAAGCTGTCCAAAGCCAAAGCCCCGAGTGGAGGCAATGATCCCAAAGCAGGGACCATCGACCTCAACAAAAAAACTCCGGCTTTGATACCATGGCTCTAAGGTCCCAATCGCCCTAAAAAAGTCAAGGTCAAGGCTACCAAGGAAAAAGGATGGAGCTGAAGATGGCCAAGCCGTCTGATCTGACCCAGAGTGGAAATTCAGCTGACCCCAAAGACTTTGGATCCAAAGGGGGAAAAGGGAGGAAGCCTGAAGAATGGAGCCAAAGGTTCTGGTGCCGGACCTGGATACGAAAGAATAAGACCTAACTGCATCCACACCTATAAAAAGGACCTTCAGATCAGAGGTTTTAATGCTGCCTACAGACCTCGACAACCAGATTAATTAAGCCACCAAAGAGGGCTTAGTAGGTCTTTTGGAAGAAGATTCCATTTGCTAGTTCCAAGCCTGAGAGGTCCTGAACTGAGGCAGAGAGAGAAAGGGGAATTCAACAACTGCTCAGGTGTGGTGCTCATAGAAAATGGGGAAACAACTCTACCTGAATGTGCCCCTTTAATCAAAAAGGGGCTTGGGATGCTTGGAGCCAGAGAAGAAATTTTATTGGTTTTACCCAATTTGGGTGCAGAAGGCAACTGGCTCCTAGATGTCAATCGACTCTGAGATGTCAGGAGCAGATGTCTGCACTTGCGGACTCAAAAGTCAGGCAATCTTCAGGTCTGGCGAGCCTGAAGGAGCAAGTCCAGAAGAAGTTACAATCCCCTTTGGCATCTCTGGAATCTCACTGTCACAGCTCCTTGGAGCCAGTCTTAGCAGCTGGAGGAGATGCCACCTCAGAGATAGAGGTAGCAGCAGAAGAACACAAGGGTAGAAACCCCTGCAACACTAACTTAACACTATGCTTGTTGATGGCCCTAATGTCAAAACTTTTGCAGATGAAGCATCTGGAATCTAAATGCACTGGAGCAACAATAAACACACTAAGTGTGCATCCTGGAAAGGTAACTTGTACCCCCAGGAAATGCACTTTTTAAAGCCTTTATGTCATCCATTTTCCCTTCCCACCCTTTTGTTAGCTACAGTGTGTTGTGGACAAGGGAGGAGAAAAACAGACAACACCAAAAACACGATCTACTTAGAAAGATAAAAAACAAAATGGGGTACAAACCAAGGGTAAGAGAACAGTAGACTCTTACCACATCCCTATGCTAACGTTTCAAAAAAGAGAAAGCAAAGCAGAGCGAAGATCAAGCTGTAGACCTGAATGGTGGCAAACTAGATCTGGAGTACTGAAGGAGAAGCACAGAGTTATTTGTAAAGGATGCAAAGCCAAATGGGCTAAAGACTATACAACTGGCTCCTGTCATATTCGGGTCGGATCCAAAGTCCCACAAGTTGAAGCCAGATGTAGTAGACATCATCAGATCTATGTAAATATATATATATTAAACTCACTCACAAATGCATGCACACATGCACATTCCTGATCTAAGGGACAATCCAATAGCAAAAGGTGGCAGAAGATCACTCATCTGCAGAGAAGAGGAGAAGGAAGAGTATTTATGACCTATCATGGAAGGTTCTCTAGTTGTTTAACTGATATGCACACACAAATGTGTTGCACCTAACATTCTTGAGGGCCCCTTGGTTGAGATGACTTACTATCAGTAGCAATGGCCTGGAAACAGAGGTACAGTCGTACAAGATCAGAACTCAACTATGCCTTAGGGTACTAACTTCCAAAAAGAAGCCAGAGTCCCACAGTCACAAGTGAGACAATAATGATGGTGAAGATAAACACAAAAGAAGAAGCAAAAACAATACAAATATTTGCAACAGACTTACTCTTGAAACAAATAATGGTGGTAGCCACTCCTATACTCAACACAAATGGATTATGACCTCAACAACTACCAACAGGTAACTGGCCAACTAGTGACAAAAGACAATGCATCGGGATTCATTTGGATAATGTCTGCAAGACAAACACAAGCTCTTCTCACCCTGGCACAAAAAAAAAGAGTGAATTGGTCTGCTTCCCTAAACTCACAAACCCACCTCAAACAGCACTTCAGCTGTTGACACACATCCGGACTGTGAAGGCATGCCGATCAGAGCATGAGTCACCTTGATGACCTTCCAGAAGACAAACTGCTGAAGGAAGAATGTACCCAAATAAGCACAAAGGCAAACCAGCAATATTTTCCTGCTTGGGGATATGACCTTGAGCTCCTGTACTTGTACAGCCCCCAGAAGCAGATATTTCATAAAGATCATTACAGCCACAAGCAAAGCTCTTAGCGTAGTTTATGTGGAGTCTCTTCTCTGGAGGAGATCATAAATCACTGCGCCATATGACAGGCAACATGGGCTTGGGAAGCAACAGAGAAAAGTCCGTCATTACGATCTGTGATGGGCTTGGTTGCAGGAACATGTACCAGTACGTGTCCACCATTCCTGGTAAGGCAAAAAAAGAGGGATACCAGCATCAGACTTGTCGTGGCTCTGTAGTCACTGACACTTTACAATAAACTGCAGCACCTGCATCTCTTGTGTACAAATGGCACCATGAAGACCTTGGAACTTTCTTATCAACAAGCAGTGAAGGTACAGTGGAGTCTGACCCTTGACAACGCAATATTTCCTCAACCGAGATATCAGACCATGATCACCTGGTCTCCTTCTAAGATAAATACTGACTAAATTTGAAGGCTGTCCAAATCCACATCAATGAAGGGTTTGTCAGAAGCGAGATCAGAAAATGATTTATTATTTATGGTCACCACCGTGGACTGCATCTAAAGAAGGGCCTTCTCTGGGAAGCCCAGGAAAATGCAAGCCGAAGCCAGTTATCTGGGAAACCAGAACACACATCTCCTGCAAAGCTTCAGCTAGCATAGCCAATACCTTGGTGAAGATACTGGTTTCTGAGCAAAGCTAAAATTGCAGCATTTGTACTGGAAGTGATGCCATCTAGAGCAAAATGGAATAATATCATGTGTAGATCCAAAATAATCATGCGCCAAAAAGCATCCAAGTGCCTTGTGGGAGCAAAGGCATAACACCGTCTGCTCTGAAATGTAAGGGATATGCTGACTAAAGTTACAGAAGTCCAAAGTAAATGTTTGTCCATTTCAAGACCAGGAAAAGATGGGAAAAAAAATCCCTGACCCTCCTTCAATTTCCCAACAGCTACTGCAACCCAACTGACTAATACAGTCTGGGCCCCTACTCCGTGTTCTAGTTAAAATGAACTGACTCGCCACTGGAGCTCCTTCTTGGGGAGACCTGATGAGATCTGGATGTGACCATATCTAGAATCCACTGCTCCAATGAAATTATTCTCTAAGCTGTGGCAAACAACGTCACCTCCTGGACCATCCTAGGGCACAGTCAGGACTGCAGCTGGGTGAGATGTCAACCTGGTTGTCTTCATCAGAGCCAGAGTAGACAAAAGTATGCAATGCTTCGGGGCTTTCACTGGATGCTGAAGACTATAGACCGAAGGAGAGACTCCTCAGGAGCTCCAGAGATGACTGCAATAGGGTCAGAATTACTATCACATTCACAAGTGTCAATGACTCTGACAAGCAAGTAGCCTAACTCTTGGACTAGTTAGCAATCACCAACATCAAGTGCAGTTAATTTCATAAAAAATGAAGCCACGGACCTATTTATGATCAATGAAAAGTATCCATGCAAAGAATCCTTCACCCAGGTTTAAACGTTTTGTGTAGCCATGAGTATAGCAGTAATAGTGCTGCAGCCTCTCCTGCACCCATGTTATGCATGCATAGTGTAGGAGTAACTCAAATTCAGGAGTTGATGAAGAATTTACCCATGGTTGCTGTGATTTGATCACTTGGACAAAGGATAAATATGAAATTCAGACAAAACGTTTTAAATGTGAATTCCATACATCTGTACTCTTGCACACATTGCAGTTCTGATTTAATACACATTTGAAAAAAAAAAAAAAAAAAAAACAAAGGTCGCTACTTTGTGCAAGGAGTGAGGAGTGAGCAAGCATCCAAACATAAACAACTTGTGGATGCTTCTGTATTCGTACTCCCTTAACTCATTAATGCCGAGTGCTGTCCCATGGCGCCTTAGTGCTCAACTCTGAGCGCTCTCTGAGACACAAGGAGTTGAATACAGTTACACCAGAGTGCCTTCCACAAAAGCGAGTAACTATACAGTCATATTTTAGCTCCACTGTTAAAAACTAAGCTGAAAAATGCCTGCATTTTTCGGTTACATTCTCAGCTTAGTTTTCAGTGTGGAATAACATGATGCTCATATTTGATTTTTTTGAGAAAATCGGCTTGCTGTACACTGTGTATGCACCTCTGATCACAGCAAGCCATTTCTGTATGCGCTGCGTGAAGTAAGTGGTGGCGGCCAATCGGATTCTTGCAATCCAAGCCTAACACTTCCACCCCCAGAACCTAAGTTTTCTTTGTTCTGTTAAAATAAATAGAGGGTCCTGCAGTAGAAAATCCCTTTCTTTTTTCTGAGATTTGCATAAATTCCCTACACAGCTACAGGATCTGTCTACTTATTTTATCAGAACATTTCGCGTGCTTGTTCACTAGACTGCAGCTACTTCCAAACATCACACTCTGAAAAGATGGCAGTGGAGTAAAACCCTGAAAGTACACTACAGCTGCAAGGGAGATCTATTTTTGAAGGTAAGTCTACTAGCAGTGTATGGGTGTATGACAGTGCGAGAACGATTAATCTTGTTAGTATTTTACAGGTCACTAAGAAGCTATTTAATGAGTGTAAAAAAGAAGTAAAACAGAAAAAAAGTGTGCATGTGTGTATGTTTGTTTTGGTCTGCGTGTGTGAGTGAATGCATGTATGAAAGCAGGTGTGTGTGTGTGTGTGTGTGTGTGTGTGTGTGTGTGTGTGTGTGTGTGTGTGACAAGAGAGTAAAGGGTGAGTGAACAAGCGATAGCCTGGCAGCAGAGAGGTTTGTGCTTACCTCTCCACCTCTTACAAGAAGAACCCTGGACAAAACTATAAATAATGGAAGGCTGAAGGGTTTGTGGATACCTCTCAACGTTATACAGCAAGAAATCTGTACAAAACTATAAACAAAGGGGGACAAAGGGTTAGTGCATGCCTCTCAGCCTCTGATGGGAAGAAATCTGGACAAAACTATAAATAAAGGGACAGACGAAGGGTTCCAAGTTCATTACTGACAAAGACTGGAGTTTGAAAGTAATGACAAACGTTTCAGACTTCATACTGTTCAGAAAAATCATGCTTTTGCAAAACTTTTTTATTGTATCAATTCAGTTTAATGCCATGCCTAACTGCCGTTAAAGGCATTTTCCGATGTAATGGTTTCGACATGTTGGCTCCTCTTTTCATTCTCTGATTGACTCACAAATAATAATTACAGCCAGTCAGCAAAGAGAGAGAAAGGGAGCCAATCAGAGAAAGATTTTGACCTTAGGCAGCCAGTCGGGATGCTGAGTAAAAAAATTCTCGTGAGTCAAGCAGAATATATTTAATTTCTTCTAAATAGTTCAAACTGCCGTAACTAGGACATATACAGATAGATGCCCTTGGTACAAACTGTTAGAAGGTAAAAATCAACAGATACTGATGTTGACAGAGTGCACAAGAGTTCATTTATGAAGCCAGTAGATCATCACAGCTTCATAAATGACTGCCGAACACTTGCATATGTGTCACGCTAAAGCGCCAAAGTGCTTTGTGTTTAAAATTAAGAAAATGGTATTTAAATCTGACAGACAAAATGTACAACCTCACTATGAGCTATACCTATATCTGCAACTCTAAGTATCTGAGTGGCAGTGGGTTTATTGGAGTCCAATTTGAACAGTAAGGTGATGTATGCAGTGGAAGTAGTAGCAAACTGCCAGAACTGTTTTTATGTAGTAAACACATTCAGTACTAGCTTTTTTGCATACCTGTAGTGCTTCAGTTTTCAGTTCCATGATGAGGAAGTCAGAGCTACATTGTGGATTGAGCGACAGTTGTTTAGTTTCGTGACTGTAGTTCAAGAGCTGTAGGACATTTGTAACTTTAGTGTTATGGTTTCATTTTTTCCCTTGTAAGTAGATGTCAGGGTCATAAAGCTATCTGCTGTGGCTTTTATGCAAGCATGGGGGTGGCAGGATGGCTACGAAGATTCATGTTCTTAGCTGTTTGAATCAAGTAAGCAATCTGAACTTGAGGGCAGCGAGGCATGCTCAGGGTCAAATGTTATGGCATCAAGCACAACATAATTTTTTTCAGAGGATTGCAGCCTTGTACATAAGTGCATATTATTGGTGCTGGAACTTTTTTGTGCTTGCCTTTATAGAAATTATTAGGTAGTATGGCCATTAAGTTTGCACAGCTCTGTTCTGCTTTGCTTCTGGTGGTACCTGACCCAGCACGGAGAAAGGTTTTCAGATACAGAGCTTTCAGTAGACTGTTTTAGCATGGATTTTGTTCCTTATGGGACCAGTAGGGTTGCCACCTTTTCCAAAACCCAAAGTGGGACATTTTTTGTAGAAACCTGAGATAAATGTCGGTCACCACGATGCCAGGGCATTTCTATGGGCTACCAGGAACTGACACTGAAGGGTCATTTGGGGAAATATTTCATTCTGCTTGTGCATACTTTGACATTTTATTGAAGGGTTGACTTGGGTGAATGTTTCATTTCGGTGCTAATAAACAGCTCTTTAGAAATGCTGGAATGCTGGATAACAGGAACAGTGCTGATAAATATTTCCAAACATTATGCATGTATATTCTGCTTATGTTCAGCCTTTGTTTCTCCTGAATAATTCTGGAACTTTCACCTGAATAGTATACATGTATAAGAGGGTAGGCATGACAAAGTAAGAACTGGGCGGGGGGCAAAAACCCTCAGATAACGTAAGGTAATGGGGGGAATAAACTGTTGGATGTGTACTTTATTTAGATTTTTTTGCCGGGAGGTTGCAGATTTTTTTGGCATTGCTCAACCAGATATTTTAGACAATGTTTCTGCTTTTTTTTCACTTCTGTGTCTTACTCTAATGACAGGGATGGTTAAGGAGGATAAAGTTAATGACTCCCTGTTGGATTAATTGTTACACCAATCAAGCAGATAATTTAGACTTTTCTGATTTTATTTCTGTTTCTGATTCTATTGTGTGGTTGTCTTAGTGAGATCAATGCTATTAATTGCAGACTAGTACCAGTATGGAGCTACTATCAATTTTTGGCAATATGCCTGGCTCTGTCAGTCATGTGAGGAATTTAGGTGGGCAGTTTTGCCATGATTGGTGCATATGTTTTGTTCCATTGCCTACTCAAAAATGTTCAAAACTATAAATTTAAAACATGCTCCAACAACTGATGATGTATTTTATACAAGGGATATGATTTAGTTATTATATATTAAAATGTATTGCAATGAGGAAGGTGAATTGAAGAACTTTTGCGTGGACCTAAAATGCGTGCAAGAGGCCGATGGTTTGAAAACAGCTCAAGGGTAAACATAATATGCCAATGGCCAGATGCATTTTCTTTCAATGTGGGTTTCAGTGCCGTTTCAGTGAATGTAAGTTGTAATGCCAAGTCTGTTCTCATTGTGAGACTATATTGCTTTGTTTAGCAAATGTCTATTAGTGTTTGTGCTACAAAATTTGAAGTAAAAGTTTTTAATTAACTACAAGTATATGTAATCATTGTAGAGGTAAAGCAGAAAGTATGCACACTGAGAGTTTTTGCTTATGACACTAGGGAGAAATGAACAACTAGCCAAGTAATCGGACTATGGAATGGCTTGGTGTGGGGGGATTAGATTTCTGCTCTCCTTTTTTTGGCATTAATATTGAGTTATGTGATGACAGCAAAGAAATGATTGGAAGGACATACTCTGTTATAGTAGGACATTACTAGCCCTGGTTTGCATTACTTCTGCAGTCAGCAGATATTAGATCTGGCCCAACACATTGAAAATACATTTTACCAGGTCTGACAGTCTCCATATAGTAGTGCCAGAGTTAAATAAGGAGGAAAGGAGAGAAGGGTGGTATAAAATAGCATGGAGAAGGGGGAGCTATCAACAAACTAAAAATAGAAATTCTATGGACCTGGAATATATATCAGGTGTTCTTGTTGCCAACACTGCCTATTGCCCCTGTGTTGCAGAATGGTGCTTTTCTCTTTTAGGAAGGTGTTTGCCTAAATTAGTTGTGGGGGCCTATACTTAATTCTGCTGTGCTGGGCTATATTAAGTTTGTTGCAATCACTGCCTGGGTTTTATTTATGTATTGTCCTTGTTTTGAATGAGTTTGAATGAGTCTGAATCTGCTTCACAATGTACAGAAGCTTGAACTGAGTTGTATCTTACACGGAAATTGATCTCATACTCTTGTCCTGTAAATGGCATGCGTGTGCGCCTATCCTTTTCTGCATTTAACACTGATTTTTTGCCGTCGTTCAAAGTAGTTGCTACTGGTCTTTGTTCATAGGATCATAGGAGGTTACTAGACTAATGGCCCCAGGGCCCTTACTAGCCTAGTCAAGTTCAACCTGTGCTCCCAAGGGTGTCTGGTTCATGTACACACTAAAATTATTACCTACTGTCCCCATTCAAGAGTGACACAGTTGGAACCCCTGGGGTGAATTTCCATTTACCTATCCAATCGTCCAAATTAGGGACTTTGTTTAACATGAACAGTAAGCTTGTTCCAAAGGTAGGGCAACCTCTGTAAGACAAATCTGCCTCTCCAGCAAGTTTTGTTGATGTCACATACCAGGTTAAGGTCTGTTGAGCGAGAGATCCGTGTACCATTTGACTTGCAAATGTGCAGCATTTCCATTACAGCTTGGTCAGAGATAGCTGTATATGCAAGGCACAGGTCACCTCTGGGCAATCGGTATGACAAAGAGTAAAGTGACAATGACTTTAGCCTGTCTGCATAAGACAGATCTTGAAGACCCTGAATTTTATATGTTAGGAACATTTCGTGGTCTCTCCAATTGCTGCAGGTGTTTGGAAAGGTGCTGTACTACTATTACGGAATTACTCTGGTGTTTTCCTAACAGATGGTAATGCCTCAGTCTTATATTACACCTGCACCAGGAAGATACATCAACATTTTATTGAAAGGGTCGCTTGGGTGAATGCTTCATTTTAGTGGCTGCAGACACTGGGAAGTGTTACTGAGCGGTCATTTAGGGAAGTGTTTCATTTGGTGATTGTGCATACCTCAACATTTTACTGATGGTGTCACTTGGGTGAATGCATAATTTTGGTGGTTGCACATACTAGGAAAAGTTACTGAAGGGTCGTTTGGGGAAATGTTTAATTTTGGTGATCATGCATACCTCAACATGTTACTGAAGGGGTTGCTTGGGGGGGGGGGGATGTTTCATTTTGGTGCATGTGTATACCTGGATATACTAATGAAGATGTTGTTTGGGGAAATAATTCACTGTGTATCAGGGAAGTGCTTCTGCATACATGGTCAGACTGCTGAAGTGAGTGCTGGGCAAAATAGTTTGTGTCATTTTAGTGCTTGTGCATACACAACACACAAAACTGATGGAGTTACTGAGGAAAATAATTCATTAGTGTGTCATAGAAAAGCTTTTGCATAACTGGAAAATCCATTTGGCCATCTGAACGTATATTCTGATTTAGTCTTTCTTTCTACTGAATAATGTCTGGGCGGTATGAGCTGCTTAGTCAAATATATTTTATTGCTGATTGTTGGCAATGCTCAACCAGATATTTTGGGCAATACGTCTGCCTTTTTCACTTCTGTGACTTATTGTAACCGGAGGGATGGTTAGGTGAGAACATGAATTACTACTTTTTGGGCTAATTCTTACACGGATCAACCAGATGAGTTAGACATTTCTGCTTGTAATTCTCTTTCTGATTAGACTCAGTAGTTGCCTGAATGAGATAAAGGTTATTACTTGCAAAATAATACCAGCATGGAGCTACCATATATTTTGGGCAATATTCCTGGCTTTGTCCATGACTTGGGCACCAGTCATTTGTCTGTGTTATACCCTCTTGTAAGATGTTTGTGTCATGGGGGAATATATGATAGTTCCCAATGTTCTGTCCTGTGCAAGCTTGGCCACCCAAAGGCCTCTGAGAAGTAGATGGATGCCTGAGATTTGGGATTCATGGCTAAAAGGCCTTTGTCTTCTTTAGCCTAGTAAACACCTATGAATAAGCAATCCCAGCAGGGAGCCATGAGATACCCCACTAGAGATCTGTTTCTTAATCGAGGTATCATCAATCCTTACTTCCTGGGTCCTTTTTGTGTGCCAGCTGGAACTCCAGTGAGCTTTGTTAGGGGTTTATGGCCAATTAAGTTATTTTGTCCACTGTACTTGAGAGGGGTATTGTCATGAAAGTCTTAGTCTGGTGCTGGTAGGTGTTATACACCATTTTCCTGTCATCCATTGCCTTTATGACCTTTTTCAAGGAAGTCCACTAGGTTTAGTAGGCAAGATCTTCCCTTGACAATGCCAGACTGGGATGTATCCAGTGTCTGAAGGTTAACTCTGTCCTTGGTGATTATTTCTGTGATAATTTGTTGTATAGCTTTGCATATTAGACTAGTCAGACTTATTGGGCTGTAATTTCCAGGGTCATTCCCTTATACCTTCTTGCCATCTTAACACTCTAAATCGGAAAAGGGATTTGTAGAATAGATCCTGCAATATCATTAGTTACTTATAGTGTCACAACAGGGCTAGGGCTGGTAAAAATTTTTAGATACCAGAAGAGGGCTAGTAATATTTTTTCGATATCAGACTCTTTAGTAAAATGTCTTTTATCCACTGTAAATATTATGGTAAACTGCACAGGATAAACTGCTAGGCTGAGTTGGTTGCAATCACTGTCTAGGTTATTTTATGTACTGTCCTTGTTTTGAATGTGTTCAGATCTGGTTTACAGTGTACATCAGTTTGAACTGAGATGCATCTTATAGCACCACTGACATTGGTTTCATATTCTTGTCTGGCTATTGGTTTGTGTGCCTATACCTAAAGCCCTGAGCAGCTTGCCAGTAACCAGTAGTAGTAACACCCTTTACAAGGATGGTTGCTGTTGTTGTGTCTTTCGGCTTTTCCCCGTTAGGGGTCGCTACAGTGGAACTCCGGTCCACTAATGATTGGCAGTAGATTTTTACGTGCTGAGTTGCCGGCCCTGACACACAACCTTCAATGAAGGTACGCCCATTCACGCATGTCTCCACACAGAAGACGCTCTAGCTGAGAATTGAACAGGACAACGTCTTACTGTGAGGCGACAACGCTACCACAGCACCACCACCGCAGCACCCTTTACAAGGATGGTATGCCTTGTAAATAAGTGTCATTACTTGTACCCCAATTCCTGCATGAAATTCCTAATAGATGACTCAGTCTTGTATTACACCTGTGTGTACCCGGAATATAATGAATGTCCACTCAACAAGTAATGTGCAGCAATTATGTACCTGCACACCAGGGGTTTGCTTCAGTGAATATCTCATTTTGGTGTTTGTACATACCAGGGCTTTCTACGGTCAGCACTCCCTGGTGTAAGTGTTCCAACACGTTTTAGAAACGCTCATGGCTTTTCACGCAAAATTTAGGCCTGATTTTGGCTTGCTCTCTGATTCTTGACACTGTTCACCCAGATATTTTGGACAATAGTTCTGCCTTAGTGGGAATGGTTAGGTGAAATAACATGAATTAATACTTTTAAATGGATCAGCCAGGTAAGTTTGACAGTTTTGCTTGTCTTAGAATATTTCTGATTATACTCAGTAGTTGCCCGAGTGAGATAAACGTAATTATTTGCCGATTACTACGCAGCATGGAGCTACCCTATATTTTGGTCATTTTTACTGGGTTTGTCAGTAATATGTGGAATTTTGGTGGGAGGTAGGGCTCATATCTAAGTGATACAGTCTTTACTGAATTACTCCGGTCTTGTCCTTACTGATGATAATGACTCTGTGTTACACAGCAGCTGCACAAGGTAATATAAGGAATGCCTATTCAACAGGTTCTGTGGAGCAATTAGCACCGGTCTCTGAGCATGCATAACTTTGCAGTAATGAAATGCAGATCATTAGCACATTACCAATAATTGCAGCTACAATATATCACTGACTCATTACCACTTTTCAGGCAAAATTGTCAGCAGCTATCAGACTTATTCACATAAGTACAAGTCGTTAGTACACTGATGAATGGACAAGTCAGATTTGGCTTTTTATCCACTTGGAGTCATTGCAAGCCACCCCCCACCACCACCACTTTCTTTCTGTCATTTGTACAACGTCAAGAAATTTAACAAATGTGGGTGTATGTGGAAGAATATATTTTACATTGTTTACTTTTTGTTGAGTTACTGATTATAATTTAGTTCTTATTTTTCTTTTTTTACTTATAAGGCAATGACAATACCCAACGTCAAAAATAAGAAGTTATGTACTCACCATAACGTTCCATCTGAGTAGATAAACTTCATTTGTCAGCAACCTATGGGTATCGGATCCGACTTCGGATCCGAGCCGGCGGTTTTCAACAGCTTAGATCCGAGCTCCTAGCTCCTCCCCTACTCATAAACCCCTGCCAACCCTGACTGACCTCAGATCAAGTTTGCCCCTAAAACAGCAACTGCTAAAGATAGATCAATATCAAAGACCATCTCTGAAGACAACAAATGTGAACAATCAAAGGTCAGGGGGAAGGAGGTGGGGACGGTTGCTGACAAATGAAGTTTATCTACTCAGATGGAACGTTATGGTGAGTACATAACTTCTTAATCTGAAGTAGCTAACTTCATTTGTGTAGCAACCTATGGGACAGAGTCCCCAGCTACCTAAACTTTGTGCGGCCATCATGGAAGGATGTTCTGGAGTACTGCAGAGCCAAAGGATGCTCTCCCTCTGGAGATAATATCCAGTTTATAATGGTTGGACCATCCCGGAAATGTGCACTGCAAGGAGAAAACGGTTGGTGGAGATCGCCCATTCCCACACTCTCATGGCCTCTCAACCTTGGCAAAAATGTGATTCGCTACCTGCGGATTGAGAGACCACTCGTAAGGGGAAAGGATGGTGCGACTGAGTCTGTCCGCCAGGATGATGGACTCCCAAGCTGCCGGGTGCCTTGAGAAACGTCCCCCGACTGCCTCCAGAGTGGGCCGGTCAGAGAAGGGTTCTCTGGACCCAAAGTTCTTCGGGCCCCCTCGGCCTCTAGGACAGCGTCCTCCCTGTCCTCCTCTGCACAGAAGGACTGGGGATCCGGAGCGGACTGGGACTGTTGCGACTTCCAGAACCACATCTTCTTCTGTCCCTTTTGGTTCCTGGAGAAGGACCTCTAGGGAGCAGAGAAGCGGACTCCGACGGCAGACGTCTTCCCGTCCTTTTCGCTCTGGACCAAGGTGTCGCGAACAGTCTTCCCAAATAGGGTAGGACCATCAAAAGGGGCATTTGCGAATGACGCCTTAAAGGGTTCCGTGAAATCACAATGCCGGAGCCAGGCCTGACGCCTCATGACGAGGCCTGCTCCGCTGGCTCTAGCGGCTCCCTCCGTGGCATGGGATAGTAGCCGCATAGAGGTATGGGAAATGGACCTAAGAGTGGCCATACGGGTGGAGTACAGCTGTTTGTACTCCGCCGACATGGACTCCAGGGGCAATGCAGCATATTCCTTAATGAGATCCCGCTGCAGTCGAATAACGTGTGCCATATAGTTCAGAGACCTAACCGAGAAGGACGCTGAACTAAACACCGCTTCCCTAAGCGGTCCAGCGATCGGGACTCCGTGCCCGGGGGGTGGACCGAGGGGCTCTCTTGAGCTAGTTCCCTCTTAGTGGCCACCGCCACCAACATGGCATCTACCAGGGGACCCTTGCTCCAATGGGGCCTATCCGTAGGGGGACTGAGGATCCCTGTCAGGGAGTTTCGGGACTGGCTCCACAGTGTCCGACTCCTTCCACACCCTGGTGGTAATCAGATCCACCAGGGGGTTGGTCGGAGGGGACACCCAAGAGGTAGAAGGGCCTGCTTCAAATGCCTCCAGGAACACGGACTCGTCCGAGGTCGGCTTTGGGGTAGACCACCCACCTCTGATCCTGAGCATTTCCATGATGTCTCCAAAGGAGACATCCTCGGGGAGTGACCTTGGGGAGCCTTCCCCTTCCTCCAAATCCGTGTCTTCAGTCAAGGACTCAGGGGAGTCCACATGCCTCCTCTTGCACTTCCGCTTGTGGGGGATCTCCTTGAGGGGGGCTGTCCGAGGAGGCCTCACCAGCAATATCCTGTTCCAGGGGAACGATCTGGGACATTGAAGCAGGCTGTCCCTGGGGAGGGAGGGAAAATTATAACTAAAGTAGAGTTAACACTAGGGTTTACAGACCAAAGGGATCTAAACACACCACACTCAAACTAAAGGGATAGAAAGGATAACATTTTTTTTATTTTTTCTCACAAAATAACGACCAAGCCTGGAGCTCGAAAACCCAGCTACTGACGACAAGCGCGGCAAACTAGATCTGAGGTCAGTCGGGGTTGGCAAGGGTTTATGGGTAGAGGGAGGAGCTAGGAGTTCGGATCTAAGCTGTTGAAAACTGCCAGCTTGGATCCAAAGTCGGATCCGATACCCCATAAGTTGCTGACAAATGAAGTTAGCTACTTCAGATTGGTCTTTATTTATTTGAGACTATCCTACAATGTTGTGGTAAATTATTTCCTGTGCATTTTGAACTGTGAAGTCATTTTGTCGAGCTACCAATTATAGTCTTGTTCTCATTTTACATTTAAACCTCTCAGCTGTTAGAGTACTGAAGGGTTGTATGGGGATTCATTTTCCATATGTTTGGGTGTTCCTCATAAAACAGACTGAAGTTGCTAAGTAACAGACATTTCTGTTTTACATTTCATATTCCTTAGAGAAATGCAAGGTAACAGAAATCCTGTTCTACAAATTTTTAAGTGCATGACAGCATTATTTATAGTCTGGCCCTATTTATTTTATGCTTTATCCAGATGTCTTGTTCTATGAGGCTGAAGTTTGTGTGTGTCTGAAAGTTAAATGCCATATATATCATATGTGATCATATGTGTGCGTGTATATGGCACGAGTAACATATAGATGCAAGTATCCATTTGCTACGGGTTCAAATCACAGCAATTTTTGAACACCTGCAGTCTTGGTGGCCACGTTGTCATTTTGTGTGGTCTGACATAATTCCTCAACAGATATGGAAAACATCAAACAGTCAACGGGCAGTTCACAAGGCCAGACATTTACAGAATGGGTTCATGCATGGCTTGATGCACAGGGTCGGTGGATCTGCCATGACAGCATCACCATGGAAGATGTTCACCTGTTCAGAAGGGATGGTTTTCACCTAACTGAGGAAGGCATTGTGTTGTTCTTGACTGACCTCCACAATGGTGTGAGGAGAGCTATGCAGGATTGGTAATATAAAATGTGTAGACGGAACCTCCGTCCTAGCTCCTGTAAAGGCTGAGAGTGATACCCGACTCGATTAAGGATGAAATAACTGAATTTATTGTAAATACAACTCTGCCAAAATGTTCATATCAGCATAAATATATCCAAAAACTGGTAAGCGCTTTCATCTGCGCAATGCAGACTTCATCAGACCAGGTGACACAATCCATACTGTTACATTTAAATACTTTTTGGCGCCAACTTCTGTGATAACAGAAGTAAATACATTTAACCCTTTACATTGCACCTTTATTTGTTAAAAAGTATCAAATGTTTAAAATATCTAAAATGTCTAAAATATGATCGCCCCTTCTCACCAATATATCATACAGTGCATCCTATAAATACTAAACATTATAAAAATGCATTTATAATAACCTATACAATATTATAACTATAAAATACAAAAAATAAAAACATAGCATCACTAATAGTGTAACCCTGCTTTAATATTTATCTTAAATTCATAGCTACCCCTAATCATGAGATGACAAAATATAAAACTGAACAAAACACATATACTAAATATCTAATTTTGTAAATTATATTATATACTTGCTCTTTACTATTGCAACGTTAATCCCCAACGTCCTTGATGTCACTAAAACTTATTGTAATTGCAAAAACGGTTTAATAGAAATAAAATCATTGATGCCCGGTTCAGTAGTGGCATCTGTTAAAAATTGCCAAACACCTTCCCATTTACCCAAACCTGTACCGATTAGCTTGACAGAGGGACAGAGCTGGGAAAGATGTGCAGCATGTAAGGGTGATAAAGGATAGTGAGGGAAAGGTACTCTCAAGAGAGGAGAGTGTGTTGAGTAGATGGAAAGAGTATTTTGAGAGGCTGATGAATGAAGAGAATGAGAGAGAGAGAAGGTTGGATGATGTGGGGATAGTGAATCAGGAAGTGAAACAGATTAGCAAGGAGGAAGTAAGGGCAGCTATGAAGAGGATGAAGAATGGAAAGGCTGTTGGCCCAGATGACATACCAATGGAAGCATGGAGGAGCTTAGGAGAAATGGCAGTGGAATTTCTAACTAGATTGTTTAATGAAATTTTGGAAAGTCAGAGGATGCCTGAGGAGTGGAGAAAAAGTGTTTTGGTACCTATCTTTAAGAATAAGGGTGATGTGCAGAGCTGCAGTAACTACAGAGGGATAAAACTGATTAGTCACAGCTTGAAGTTATGGGAAAGAGTAGTGGAAGCAAGGTTAAGAAGGGAGGTGATGATTAGTGATCAGCAGTATGGTTTCATGCCAGGAATGAGCACTACAGATGCAATGTTTGCTCTGAGATTGTTGTTGGAGAAATACAGAGAAGGTCAGAAGGAGTTGCATTGTGTCTTTGTAGACTTGGAGAAAGCATATGACAGGGTGCCTAGAGAAGAGTTGTGGTATTGTATGAGGAAGTCGGGAGTGGCAGAAAAGTACATAAGAGTGGTACAGGATATGTACGAGGGTAGTGTGACAGTGGTGAGGACTGCAGAGGGAGTGACAGATCCGTTTAAGGTGGAGGTGGGATTACATCAAGGATCAGCTCTGAGTCCTTTCTTATTTGCAGTGGTGATGGACAGGTTGACAGATGAGATCAGACAGGAGGCCCCGTGGACTATGATGTTTGCAAATGACATTGTGATCTGTAGTGAGAGTAGGAATCAGGTTGAGGAGACTCTGGAGAGGTGGAGATATGCTCTCGAGAGCAGAGGAATGAGGGTCAGCAGGGCTAAGACAGAATATATGTGTGTAAATGAGAGGGAGAGTACAGGAATGGTGAGGATGCAGGGAGTAGAGTTGGTAAAGGTGGACGAGTTTAAGTACTTGGGATCAACAGTTCAGAGTAATGGTGAATGTGGAAGAGAGTACAGGCAGGGTGAAATGGGTGGAGAAGAGTTTCAGGAGTGATTTGTGACAGACGGGTATCAGTAAGAGTGAAAGGGAAGGTCTACAAGAGTGTAGTGAGACCAGCTATGTTACATGGGTTGGAGACCGTGGCATTGACAAAAAGGCAGGAGTCAGAGCTGGATGTGGCAGAGTTAAAGATGTTAAGATTTGCAATCGGTGTGACTAGGATGGATAGGATTAGGAATCAGTATATTAGAGGGTCAGCTCATGTTGGACAGTTTGGAGACAAAGCAAGAGAGACGAGATTGCATTGGTTTGGACATGTGCTGAGGAGGGATGATGGGTATATTGGGAAAAAGATGCTAAGGATGGAGCTGCCAGGTAAGAGGAATAGAGGAAGGCCTAAGATAAGGTTTATGGACATGGTGAGAGAGGACATGCAGGCGGTTGGTGTGACAGAGCAAGATGCAGAGGATAGGAAGAAATGGAAAGAGATGTTCCGCTGTGGCAACCCCTAACGGGAAAAGCCGAAAGAGAATGATGATGACTTTCCCTTTTACCCAAATGTGCCTTAAAATTTCCTCCTTGAGGGGAAATCTGTACATGATCAATAATAGCAAATTTAAAATTATGCGAATTGCCATATTTGCTAATGTGTCTGTAAAGTGCATTTTTAGTATCCCTTATTTTGATCCTATAAATGTGATCATATATCAGTTTCCTGAGTTGCCTCTCAGTTTTCCCTATGTAAAATGCAGGGTATACCGTGCACTTAGCCAAATATACTATATTCCTGCTATTGCAGTTTCCTCTTATAAATTTTACACAGGTGCTGTTTATGTCAATCAATCTGCATCCCCGTTCCTTACTAATATACCCACACTGGTTACAAGCCCTACATACAAATACAAATGTATTTACTTCTGTTATCACAGAAGTTGGTGCCAAAAAGTATTTAATTGTAACAGTATGGATTGTGTCACCTGGTCTGATGAAGTCTGCATTGCGCAGATGAAAGCGCTTACCAGTTTTTGGATATATATGCTGATATGAACGTTTTGGCAGAGTTGTGTTTACAATAAATTCAGTTATTTCATCCTTAATCGAGTCGGGTATCACTCGCAACCTTTACAGGAGCTAGGACGGAGGTTCCGTCTACACGTTTTGTATTTAAGGTGTTGTTTTGCTAAGCTTGGTGGATTGTTTGTCGTAGCTATGGAAGGCACGAGCGAAGTGACTGAGGCTTATTGAGTAAGGATGAACTTTGTTTATTGTGGTCAGAAATGAAATCTTTACAGGAAGAAGTGTCCTGTTTAATGGTGGCTGTTGGGTGCATTCAAAACAACAGCAGTGAGGTGTCGAATAACATTGTAGCATCTACGGATACAAAGTTGCCTGTCGGCAATGTATCTACACAGCTTGATATACCCAATGGACAGAGAGAGCCATGCAGCAGTAAGGGTATTACACCAGATGAATCCTCAGGTAAACGATTCCAACTATTAATGTCAATCATTCATCTGACAATGAGTATACGTTTGATTTTTCACTGTTTTGTGACGTAGAGGAGTTTGATCGTATTGGTGCCTAGCCGAAGCGACCATTACCAGGAAAGACATATGCAACTATTACTAAACCTAAAGGAACTGTACATAATACATCTAGCCCTAAAGGCAGAAGCATTGACCTGCCTAGTGATAACAGTAAACAGTGTAATTTGGATAACTTCTTATCAGGTGAATACGATTTTGCCACTACAGGAAGGAACAATTATAATTTCGTCAATAATAAAGTACATATTAATAACGGAACATTAAAAGACATGATTTACCATTTGGGTAAACTATTACTGACAGCTAAATGTATTAAGGTTGACAATGCCTACCTGATGAAATGTATATCATTGGGCATAGTACCCATGGGACTAAGATTTTTTAAATATCCCACGGGATTGGCTGTGGATAATGATACCCAAGGAGAGTTTAATGCTTTATTCAACAGCTTTGGGACTAGTTATATGAACTTATTGATTAAAAAGAATGACGAGAAATTGGTACATGTTGTTAATGAAATTGAAAAGTTAAACACTGTAGTATTGCATGATTTTCTGTTCCCTCAGTGGAGAGATTTGTATACAAAACAATACAAATTAGCTGAGAGTAGGGCGGAAACATTTTTTGAAAGGAAGAGTAAGAAAATACAGCTTAATGTGGAGCAGTACAGTCAAAATAGAGCATATATATGGAATCAGGAAAGGTTTGGGAATCAGATAGAGTATACTGACAACAATGGAGCGAGTTATAGGGAAAGAGGGTCGAATTTTCAAGGGGGTCGGTATTTTCCACCATCACCGAAGGGGAAATTTCAAAGGAGGCAACGCCAGGACAGATGGTAGTTAATAGTAAGAATGCTACAGATAATGGCCAAGATGAAATTATTATGCATTCTTTTTTTAATAGTGAAGATTGTGAATGTATGCATATGGATGAGGATGAATCTATTAATATTGTAAATTAATATAATGATTTAAAGGCATTTAATTATACCAATATCAGTATCAAAGATGAACATTTTACACTTTTTAAAAAAGGTATGAAATTCATTCCCACAGTCAATTTTGATATAGTAGATATAATTATTGATATTAAATTTAGTCGGAAGATGAATTTGGCTTTGATGTTTAATAATAAAATCGATAGTAGAATCAATGTAGAACACAATATTCCCAAAAAGAAAAGTACATTTATACCTGTAGGGCATAAAAAAGTGACGAGTTTTGAAGATATAACTTGTCGCGAAGTATATAAATATAAAAAATGGTTAAAAATAAAGATTGATAATTTAATTATTGATGAGAGGAAATGCCTAAATGAATTGACGAAGAATAAAGATATCCAGGTGATGAAACCGGATAAGGGAGGGGGAATAGTGTTATTTAATACCAATGATTATATCAATGAGATGCAAGCTATATTGATGAAATCTGGTAACTATGAAATAATATCCATTAACGAAATTAAATCGGAAAATTGATCTGGCTATTGAAGAATAGGTTATTCATAAGAGGATATCTGATGAAATTTACAATTTTATAAAGGTGGATTATCCAGTGCTGGTCACGATAGTTGGCATTCCGAAAGTTCACAAAAATATTAAGAAACCCCCGTTTCGTCCTATATCATCGGGGAGTAGATCAAACACATTTAATATTGGAGTAATCATTGATAGATGGGTGAAACCTATCTATAGTAAGATACCCCAACTTATAAAAGACTCATGGATGTTATTGGCACACCTTACCCCTGATAAATGGAGAAGTAATCTTATTTTTATTACTATCGATGTAGTTGACCTATTCTCATGTATCCCAAGGCAAGAGGGTTTAGACGATTTTTGTACAAGCCTGAGGAAATATTCGGACATGAATTGGGACCGGGTCAATTTGATTACAGATATGATGAGTTTAGTGTTGGACAATAATTGTATTTATTACGAAGGGGAATATTACAAACAAAAGGTGTTGCAATGGGGGCCTCATGTGCCCCCATTTTTGCCAATCTTGTCATGTTAGAATGGGAAAACCAGCATGTTTTCAACGGTGAGTACTACAAATACATCACATACTATACTAGGTTTTTAGATGATATTTTTGTTCTGTGGAATGGACCAGTAGGGATTATCCAGGACTTTATTGATTATATCAACCAATCCAGTAATTTCCTGAAATTCACTTATAAAATAGAGACTAAAGGTATAGCCTATTTGGACACATACATTACTCATACGGATGTAGGCTTTCAATCAGAAATCTATAGGAAAAGCACATATTCAAATGCATATCTTGAATATGATAGTTGCCATCCTAAATATATGTTTCAAAACATTTTTAAAGGTCAGTGCATTTGGGTGGCCCGAATGTCTTCTAACTTGGAGATTATGAAAAGGGAAATAGAGAATATAACAACTATGTTTTCAAACAGAGGATATCCATTGTTGTTGTTACAAGATGTATCAAATTACGTGATTAAAGAATGGGGGAAAAAATATATACCCATATTGGGTATAGATTTGAATAATATTAAGAAAATCACTAATACAGTGGAAGTACATCATAATAGAGCATGTGTTTTGACATACTCTCCGTATGTGAATGATATAAAAAACATTATTTGTACATATTGGAATATGATATTAGTAGATGAGGAAGTAAAAAAAATTTTGGGTGATGCACCGGAATAAAATGGGTTTGAACATAAAAAAATACTTGAAAAGAATGTCGAGGTGTAATAATATTGTTAGAGATGGAAAAACCACTATGAAATGTAGGGCTTGTAAAGTACAGTTTTGTACCTACCATAAATGTAGATGTCCGATAGGTATGCATCTGCAGTCCTAACATATGGGTTGTCCTGCCTCATTCAGCCCTTCGGTCGGCCGGATTCCAAAGTCTGGGTCTGGCCTCGGCTGATGTTGCACTTCACCCGACGTCATAGCTGCTGTTTATTGGGTATAAAGGCATCAGCCGACGCCATTTTCCTCAGTGTTTCTTGCCCCAGATGCCAGGTGCCCTCTAGTAAGGCTAAATTTGGATAAATGCAATAATTCCAAACAGTGGAGAGCAAACAATATAAACAAATATATATATATATATATATATATATATATATATACATATATACAAACAAATACACCATAACAGATTCCCCCAGCTAGCTAAAAGATGGGTAAATACCCTAGGAGTACCACAGAGGGGAAGGAGGGTGGGTAATCCTGACTGCAGATGCATACCTATCGGACATCTACATTTATGGTAGGTACAAAACTGTACTATGTCCTTCAAGGATGCATCTGCAGTCTTAACATATGGGTAGAATACCATAGCCAAACTGGGGGAGGAGGTACTAAGATAAAGATGGTGTAGTTAAAGATCCCTTGCAAAACAGCAGCTGCAAAACCTGCTCGGGATCTAGAGTATAAAGGAAGATTGTAATGCTTGGCAAATGTATGCACGGAGCTCCAGGTAGCAGCTTCTAAAATGTCTTTGGTAGCCACTCCTCGTAGGAAAGCTGTAGTGGTGGCTGTAGCTCTTGTGGAATGAGGTCTGATATTATCAGGAAATGTCTTTCCATGAAAAGAGTAACAAAAACGAATGCAATTTCCTATCCATTTTGAGATTGTCTGTTTTGAAATTGCTTTTCCTTGCATTCCTGTTGCATATGCTACCAAAAGCTGGTCAGTTTTTCTGCTGGTCTTAGTTCTGTCCAGATAGTAGCGTAATTGTCTGTGCACATCCAAGGTATGTAGCAGTCTTTCCCCCCTGTTCTGTAGGTTGGGGAAGAATGTAGGTAAATGAATCGCTTGGTTCAATGATACTCTGGAGACCACTTTTGGCAGAAAGGTAGGGTTGGTTCTCAGGGAGACTCTGTCCTGATGGAAGATAAGGAAGGGTTGTACTGCCATTAATGCCTGTTGCTCAGAAACCCTTCTTGCTGAAGTGATTGCTAGTAGGAAAGCAGTTTTCCAAGACAGGAATTGTAATTCTGCTGTTGCTGCTGGTTCAAAAGGGGGGGAGAGTTGTAGCTCAGAAACCCTTCTTGCTGAAGTGATTGCTAGTAGGAAAGCAGTTTTCCAAGACAGGAATTGTAATTCTGCTGTTGCTGCTGGTTCAAAAGGGGGGAGAGTTAACTTTTCCAGCACAAAGTTGAGATCCCAAGTAGGTAAAGGTGGTTTCCTTGGAGGCTTTACATTTTTGATTCCTCTCAAGAACTGCCTGAGTACAGGATGAGAGAAAACAGGAGGATTCAAGTTGTATTCTGCTGAAATTGCTGATGCATGAATCTTAATGGAGGAATAAGACAGGCCATTATGGAACAGCTCTGCCAAGTATTCCAGGATGAGTGCTATGTTTGCCACAGAGACATTTTCTCCCTTTGCTGCACTCCAAATGAGGTATCTTTTCCACTTGGCTGAATAAGTCTTCCTTGTGGAGGGTCTGCGTGCCTCCAGGATAATGTCCTTAACCCTCTGAGATAAATCAGGGTTATTTTGGTTTATACAATATTCCAAGCAGCTAGCTGCAGTGTTTTCAAGTTTGGATGTAGGATCTTGTAGTTGTCCTGTGTTAGTAGTAAGGGACATAGAGGTAGATGCCATGCGTGTGTCCGAGACATGCTTCTCAGTAGCGGGTACCAATGTTGCCTCGGCCAGTCTGGAGCTATCAGAATTACCCTTGGTTGATCCTCTTTGATCTTCAGTACAACTTTGTACATCAAGGGAAGAGGTGGAAATGTATATGCTGTCAGGTTTTTACAGCTGAAGGAAAGTGAGTCCACCCTCCAAGCAAGTGGGTGGTATGTTCTTGTGCAGAATTTTTTCAATTGGTGATTGTGTGGGGAGGCAAACAGGTCTATCTGTGGTAGTCCCCATTTCTCTGTTATGGCTTTGAAAATATCTGGATGCAGCATCCATTCGTGAGCATCCGTGGTAGTTCTGCTTAAGGTGTCTGCTAGAGAATTTTCTTTTCCTGGTACAAATCTGGCCTGAAGTTGAATGTTGAGGTTCAGGGCCACATTCCACAGGTCCATTGCCATCCGGCATAGAGGATATGAATGTGTACCTCCTTGTTTGTTGATGTACCACATGACTGTGGTGTTGTCCGTCCTTATCAGCAGATGACCCTGTTGAAGGAGTGGTCTGAATGCCTGGATCGCATATTTCACTGCCAGCATCTCCTTTAGATTTATGTGTAGATTCAGCTGGTCTTGGGTCCATAGGCCTTGTATACACTTGTCCACCATGTGAGCCCCCCATCCTAGGTCTGAGGCGTCCGTGGTGATGGTCTGGCTTGGCTGTGGTTTGTGGAAAGGCAAGCCTCTGTTCAACTGGCAGGCCTGAGCCCACCACAGGAATTCTTGCTTCAGGCATGGAATTATTGGAATCTGGTTTTCTAGATTGTGCTGGTGTTGAGACCATACATTCCTTGGGTACCATTGTAACTTTCTCATATGTAGCCTGGCATGCGGAATCAATATTATGCAGGATGCCATGTAACCCAGGGCTTGCAGGACTTTCCTTGCAGTAAGCTGAGTTTGTTTTGTTAATGACATGAAATAGCCTGGTAGTTGCTTTTGTTTTTCTTCTGTGAGAAAGGCCATCTGAGTTGATGTGTCCAGATCTGCCCCCAAGAATGTTATCCTTTGGGAAGGTACTAGTCTTGACTTCTGCATGTTGACTGTGTATCCCAAGGCTTGCAACAGTTGTATGACATTTTTCAAATCTTTTGTTAATTGTGCCTTGTTGTCCGCTTGTAATAGGCAGTCGTCCAGGTATGGGTAAATTTGAATTCCCTGGAGCCTGCAATGAGCAATTACTGATGCCAGGCATTTTGTGAATACTCTGGGCAGTAGATAAGCCAAAGGGCAATGCTGAGAATTGATAATGCTCTGATCCTGCAAGAAATCTGAGGTATCTTCTGCAATCTGGTCGTATAGGGACGTGCAGGTATGCCTCCTTGAGATCTAGAGTCACCAGCCAAGACTCCTTGCCCAGCATGGGAAGAAGCTGCTGGAGGGTCAGCATTTTGAATTTTGGAACAATGAGGTATGTGTTCAGTGCGGACAAGTCGAGAATAGGTCTCCATTGATTTTCTTTTCTTGGTATCAGGAAAAGCCTGGAGTAAAAACCTTGGCCTTGTTCCATAGGTGGCACCCTTTCTATAGCTCTTACCTCTAGTAAGTTGTTGATTTGTTTTAGAGCATCTGTTTTTTGGCTTGGTGGTAGGTTTGGCATTCCCCTCTTTTTTGGTAGAGTGTGGAAGTGAAACCTGTAGCCCTTGTCTATTGTTTGCAAAGTCCATTTGTCTCCTGTAATGTAATGCCAGTTGTCTGAAAATAAGGCTAGCTTTCCGCCCAAGGGAGCTTCCAGTTGTTCCCTGGTAGGCGGTATCAGAGCCAAGTCATTGTGTTTGTCCAGTGGAAGTGGTTGTAGTTGAATCTGTGGCGGTACTTCTCTGGTTGGTAGGTTGCCACTGACGCCCCTGTAGGCACCCCTAGCTTGATTTCTGCCTCTTGGGCCTATTTCTGCCTCTCTGTGCTCTGGAGTTGTCTGGAAAGGACCAATTCTTGAAGGCCAATTTCTGCTAAACCTCGGAGGTTGGACCTGTAAGAAATCCTTGACTGTTTGGACAGATTTTGCTTTTTCTTCCACCTTCTTCAGAACCTCCTGTGCAGGGGAGCCAAACAAACTTTGTTTCTCCATGGGAGCATCTAGGAGTTTTGATTTAACATGATCTGGTAAGGACTGTTCTTTTAACCATGCATGTCTTCGAATCACTGTTCCAGTCATAGCTGATCTAAAGGAAGCCTCCAGTGCATCATAGCCACATTTTAAGAAATGGTTACTGACCTGCTGAGAGTTATGTACCAAATCCTGAAGAGAGGACAGTTTTTTATTTAGCTGGTCTAACAAAAATTCCTGATATTGAATCATGTGAAATTGACAGTTTAAGGCCCTAGCCGAAAGAGCAGCAGAAGTATAAACCTTTTTACCCCATCTCTCTAATGCTCTAGATTCCCCATCAGAGGGAAGAGGGTTTTTGGCAGAAGCAGCTGCCACACCTTTCGGGCCCTGTGAAATGGTTTCTGGATCTGCAACAGGAGCCTTATACAAATGGTAGTGTGTGTCCGGGACCCTGTAATATCTGTCAGGCTTGGCAGGGGCCGGAGGAAGAGAATCAGAAGCAGTACAGGCATCATTAAATGCATCGTCAACTACTGTTAGTACTGGAGGAATGGCTAAAGGCCTATGCTGTGGTAAGTGTAAGAAGGTCCTTAGCCTTTTCCTTGAATCTGAAAAATCCTGGCCCTGCCATTGGAAATGCTCCCTCATAGCATGTAAGGTTTCCCCAAAAGAAAATTCCTCAGGAGGAGAAGCAGAAGGAATGGAGTCTTCTGCATCAGAATCCTCATAAGGAGAATATGGGCCTTCCTGAGGGTCAGTAATGTCTGAGTCCTCCGAGGAATAGTCTGTAGAGACAGGTTCCGGGGGTTCAGTCCTAGGCCTCTTATCTGAAGGGGGCTGAGAGGCCCTGTCTGGGTGAGGTTGTGATCCCCTGATCAAAGAAATGAGATCCTCAGCCAGGCTGAGTATTTGTGAACTAGAGGTAGGCCTATGTGGGGTAGTGTTAGCAAGTAAGGCCTTAGAAGATTTAGCTGCTTTAGCCCTGGCAAAAGCCTTGATGGACATAGAAGCAGGGGGTCTAGCAGCCCCACGTGCAGGGGTAGATATGTCTAAAGGAATAGTATCTGACAAATGCTGGGAGCCTGCTTCTGTAGCAGTAATATCAGTAGCAGATTCAACCATTGTCTGTGAGGCCTCGGCTATAGGAGGCATGCTTTCGGCCGAAGGAAGAACCGAGGACTCGGTTTCAGCCGAAACCGAGACACTCGCGGTTGGCCTAACCGCGGTTTCAGCCGAAACTGCGGACCGCGAGTGTCGGTCCTTTTCCTTGCTCTTTTTAGCTATTTGTGTAGTCGGAGTCTCCGACGGCATTTTTGTAAGCAAAAGCGGGACCAAAAAACTCCTCTGCAAACTCCGACCGACGTCTAAGCGTTCGTCGGTTGAAGGAAGCACAGGCTAGACAAGCTGATACGTCGTGGTCTGGGCCTAAGCAAGGAAGGCAGTAAGAGTGGAAATCCTTATGAGGTATTTGTTTCCCACAAGTTAAACAATTATTTACTTTTTCTGACATCGGCTGAGGCAAGAAAGAGTCCCCAACGGCGTACTTAGCTTTTTAGAAGTCTTCGGTAGTAGAAATCTCTGGATCTGACTGACCGGCACTTGCGAACAGCTTCTGCTTCGGGCACCACGCGGCAAGAAAGACTGAGGAAAATGGTGTTGGCTGATGCCTTTATACCCAATAAACAGCAGCTATGATGTCGGGTGAAGTGCGACATCAGCCGAGGCCAGACCCAGACTTTGGAATCCGACCGACCGAAGGGCTGCCTGAGGCAGGACAACCCATATGTTAGGACTGCAGATGCATCCTTGAAGGACATCCAGTGTGGGTATATTAGTGAGGAACGGGGATGCAGATTGAATGACATAAACAGCACATATGTAAAATTTATAAGAGGAAACTGCAATAGCAGGAATATAGTATATTTGGCTAAGTGCACGGTATGCCCTGCATTTTACATAGGGAAAACTGAGAGGCAACTCAGGAAACGGATATATGATCACATTTATAGGATCAAAATAAGGGATACTAAAAATGCACTTTACAGACACATTAGCAAATATGGCAATTCGCATAATTTTAAAGTTGCTATTATTGATCATGTACAGATTTCCCCTCGAGGAGGAAATTTTAAGGCACTTTTGGGTAAATGGGAAAGTGTTTGGCAATTTTTATCAGATGCCACTACTGAACTGGGCATCAATGATTTTATTTGTATTAAACCGTTTTTGCAATTACAATAAGTTTTAGCGACATCAAGGACGTTAGGGATTAACGTTGCAATAGTAGAGAGCAAGTATATAATATAATTTACGATATTAAATATTTAGTATAATATGTGTTTTGTTCAGTTTTATATTTTGTCATCTCATGATTAGGGGTAGCTATGAATTTAAGATAAATATTAGAGCAGGGTTACACTATTAGTGATGCTATGTTTTTATTTTCTGTATTTTATAGTTATAATATTATATAGGTTATTATAAATGCATTTTTATAATGTTTAGTATTTATAGGACGCACTGTATGACAGATTGGTGAGAAGGGGCGATCATATTTTAGATATTTTAAACAGTCGATACTTTTTAACAAATAAAGGCGCAATGTTAAATGTATCTACTTCTGTTATCACAGAAGTTGGCGCCAAAAAGTATTTAAATGTAACAGTATGGATTGTGTCACCTGGTCTGATGAAGTCTGCATTGCACGGATGAAAGCGCTTACCAGTTTTTGGATATATTTATGCTGATATGAACGTTTTGGCAAAGTTGTATTTACAATAAATTCAGTTATTTCATCCTTAATCGAGTCGAGTATCACTTGAAGCCTTTACAGGAGATAGGACGGAGGTTCCGTCTACATGTTTTGTATTTAAGGATTGGTAATATGCAGCTTGTGAAAAGAATGGAAAATGCCCATGACCAAGTAGGACCAGTAAAGTAAGTAAAAGAAATGTGTTGTGTAAAATATATTTTTTTTAGTTTGGCAAATAACTGTGATAAGAAGCTGGTGAAGATGCTGAGAAAGAACAACTGTTTCAGGAGAGTGCTAGCACGTACAATCTAATATGTCAGTAACCATCCTGCAATACTTTATTCTGCTCTTATCAGGCATGCGTAGAGTTTATATGACAGGAAGGGCTTAGTAATATTCATATTCATATTTTGGTAAATAACTTTGCAAGGGAGCATGTCAGTGTGCCAAGTAATACCTCATTTTGAAGGCAGTGTTACAGCTTACAACATGGTAAAAGAACCGTGTCTGTGCACTGTACACATGTACAGATATCGCAGTTTTAGTCTTGTACGATTATGAAAATTATACATTTACAATACTTCTCATTATTATGCCCATATCTTTGCAAGGGAGCATGTTGATCGCACTAATGATGCATCATTTTGAAGCTGCCATTCAGATGCACAACTTCTATACTGATATGTAGGCTCTGTCTGTTACAGGTGATGAAGTATTATGCTTTGTTCATCAATTATGAGAAATATTATATTAATCATATTTCTGTGAATATCTCCATAAAGGAGCATCACACAGTAATGGTTAAGGTATAATTTTAAAGCTGACATTCATACTAACAAATTAAATATAAATTGTATGGGTCTACATGGTACATTGACCAAGATATTGTGCTTTGCTTTTCCAAAAAGGTAAAAATATGCACAATATCAGCATTCCTTACCAAATACTTAATAATGACTTTGAAGTGTGCTATCAACATTTACACTGTTGGAAAGGTCAGTGTCTGCTGAACAACTTTCGCGTTTACATTTTTAGTCTAGCTCTTATAGTTAAAGAGTTATGAAAAAGAAGTTATGTACCTACCATAACGTTCCATGTTAGTTGTCTTCATCTCGTCTTCTTTCGTGCTGGTTGGGATCGGAGCCGATCCTCGGCTCCGACTCGGCCATCTTCTATAGCTCGAGAGCTGTTTACTGGCTCGAGGCTACCCCTTATCCCATGATGCCTAGCGCTAGCTACCCAGGTCTCATTTGAAATAGCTAACCCCAGTCACAGCTATAGAATGAACCCCTCCAAACAAAAGGTTGAACATACCTGTCATACTCTCTAAGTCAGTAGAGGAAACAAACCAGAGAACACTCAGCCAGTGGAACCTGAACTTCTCTCGGTCCAATAGGAGAGGGGGATGGAGGGGGGACGTAAGAAAGAAGGCGAGATGAAGACAACTAACAAGGAATGTTATGGTAGGTACATAACTTCTTTATGTTAAGTTGTCTATCTCGCCTTCGTTTCTTGCTGGTTGGGACAACATCCCTAGCACCTACAATCCTGGGCGGCTCATTGGAACAAACTTTTCAGAACTGTGGAACCAAATTTAGCTCTGCTCCTGGAGACCATATCTAACTTGTAATGAGAAATAAAGATATGAGGCTTTGCCCACGTAACAGCTGCCAGACAGAGTCCACGGGCAACCTAGACTGGAAAGCTACAGAGGTGGCCAAAGCCCTAGTAGAATGACCTTTCGGTTTGATAGACAACTCTGTTTCGCAATTGATAGCTGAATGTAATAATGTGAGACAACCACCTGGATAAGGTCACTTTGGAAACTGGGAGACCTTGTTTGCCCCGAGCATAGGAAAGGAAAAGTTGGTCCTACTTCCTTATATCCTTCGTTCTATGAAGGTAAAAACGCAATTGTCTATGAACATCCAATTGGTGTAATTTGTATTCTGCCTTGCTGGTGTTGTTAGGGAAAAACACAGGGAGGTCTATAGATTGGCTTAGATTATTTTCTGAGCAGACTTTCGGAAGGAAAGAGGGATTAGTCCTCAGAGCATCCCTGTCCTGAGCAGACTTTCGGAAGGAAAGAAGGATTAGTCCTCAGAGCATCCCTGTCCTTATGAAAAACTAAGTACGGAGGACGAACACTTAGTGCCTGAAGTTCAGAGACACGTCTGGCAGAAGTAATAGCTACCAGAGAGAGAGTTTTCCCAAGATAGAAACTTAATGGAGCAGGATACTGCCGGTTCAAAAGGGGGCATAATTAAGGAGGTTAGTACCAAATTAAGGTGCCAAGGAAGAGGGGGATCTCTCACTGGGGGTCTAAGAAGAGTAGTCCCTCTGAGAAAAGCTTTACATAGCTTATGAGACATGTTTACATTAGAGAACCCAACATGAAAGTTAGAGATGGCCGCCAATTGAACCCTGATTGTAGCAGAAGCGGACCCAGAATGAAAAAGTTCTGCTAGGAACTCCAAGATTTCGTGATCTGGGGCTGAAAAGGGATCTAAGTTCCTAGCCTCTGCCCAACAAGAGAAACGTTTCCATTTGCTAGCATAATTCTTTCTAGTGGCGGACTTGTGAGAGGAAACAATGATCTCACGAACGGCCGGGGAAATGCTAGGAAGCCTGGCTAAGGTTGGAAGTGGAGCAAACAAGCTGTGAGCTGTAATGTTTGGAGGGATTGATGCAGCCTGCCTGACTGATGAATCAGCAGGTCTGGAATACGATCCAGAGTGCAGGGCTGCTCGAGAAGGTAACGGTGCAGGAACGGGAACCAAATCTGTCGAGGCCAATAGGGGGCAATGAGGATCATTTTCCAGCCCAACGAAATTGTTTTCTGTACGAGTTTCGATATAAGAGGAAATGGAGTGAAGGCATAAAGAAGTCCCTGAGGCCAATCGTGGACTAGTGCGTCTCTGGGAGAGTGACCGGGAAGCGGAAGAAGGGAGAAGTAGTTGCTGCATTTGCTGTTGAAGGGGGGTGGCAAGAAGACTGCAGCAAGGTTGTCCCCATTTGCGGAAGATCAGATCTGCAACTACCTGATTCAGAGACCACTCGTGAGGCATGAGAATAGCTGTGCTGAGCCTGTCCACTATGACGTTGGACCTCCCAGGGATGTGAGTCGCAATCAGAAATCGTTGGGAGGAAATTGCCCACTGCCAGAGTCTGAGTGCTTCTCGACATAGGGGGTAGGACCTGGTTCCGCCCTGCTTGTTGATGTAACACACCACTGACATGTTGTCCATTTGAATTGCAATGGTCCCAGAAGGGAGAGAGTCCTGAAGAGTTTGCAACGCTAGGAGCACGGCTCTCATTTCTAAGACGTTTATGTGCAGATGGTACTCGTGAGGCTGCCAAGTGCCTTGGACTGTCCTGCCCTGGTAATGCCCACCCCCACCACCCTATACTAGTGGGGAGACCATCCACCAGGAAAGGTGCCTTTTGCATGTTTCTGTAATCATGATCATGTGAGACATGGGCAGCTGTTGAAAAGACCACTGTGTGAACAGAAGCCACTGAAGGATTCTCATGTGAAAGCGGGCCAGAGGGATTAGAAGAATTGCCGCCGCCATGGAACCCAGAGTTTGAAGGACCAACCTGACTTGGACCCTTTTGCACTGCATTAGAATTTGTACTTGCTGGCGAACTGTGGCCACCCTGTCTGGCGGTAGCCTTGCGGACATACTCCTTGTGTCCAAGTGTGCTCCTATACAAGAAATAGACTGACAGGGCAACAAGGCAGATTTTTCGAAGTTTATTGTAATGCCTAGCTGGGAGCAAATTGTGATTGTGTAGTCCCTGGCTTGTAGAAGTTGATGCCTGGTAGTAGCAGTAAGTAGCCAGTCGTCTAGATATGGAAACACCTGGAATCCTCGACGTCTCGGGTGAGCCGTGACCACTGCCATACATTTGGATGAACACCCTGGGGGCTGTGGTGAGACCAAAGGGCAGAGCTCTGAACTGGTAATGACTGGCTCCCAGCCGGAAGCGAAGGAATCTCCTGGAGCGCCTGTCCATTTTGATGTGATGTACGCATCCTGGAGATCTATGGAGCACATCCAATTGTCCTGACCCAGAAAGGGTAGAATGGACTGTAGCGTGACCATCCGAAACTTTGTTCTTTGAACAGACTTTAGTCTGCTGAGATCCAGAATCGGTCTCCAGTCTCTGTCTTTTTTTGGTACCAAAAAGAACCTTGAGTAAGTTCTGGATCCATGTTGGTCTACCGGGACTTCCTGGATGACTCTTTTTTTCTAGCAGTTTTGAAACTTCTATGACTGCTTGGTCCCTCAGATTGGGTGGAACATCTGGAAGGGATTTGCTTGATGGTAAGGGGGGTTGAAAGAAGGGAATTTTGTAACCTCCGGATATGACTGAGTGTACCCATTTGTCTTGTGTTAAATTTTGCCAGGCTTTTGGATACAGTGAAAGTCTTCCCTCGACTGTCTCCAGAGGGGGGCAGCCGGGCAACCCTTCAGGGATGCTGGAAGGGCTTCTCAGAGAAGGATTCTCTGCTGCCCTGGTTTTGCAGACCCCCTCTGCCACGAGGGCGGCGTCTGTTGTTATTTCCTCCTCTGCCCCTGGAGGAAAAAAAATCACCACGTGTGTCAAGCGAGGCTCCCTGGGATTTTCAAAACCACATTTTACTACTCTTCTGACCCTTGGGGTATGGTCTGGAAGGAGTGGAAAAACGGACTCCCACGGCAGAGAGAGTCTTGCCTTCTTGCTCACACCTAGTCAGAGTGTCTTTCACCTTTGGTCCAAAGAGAAAGGAACCATCAAAGAGGGTGTTGGTGAATGACACTAAGTGTTTCGCAAAATTACACAGCCGCATCCATGCGCATCTCCTAAGGGCCACGCCTGTACCTGCAGCACTACTCACACCATCAGGTGCATAGGAAATGAACCTCATGGAGGAGTTGACTACAGAATTAAGGGTCGCCAGCTGAGAAGCCACTTTAGCTTGAGTCCCTTCAGCTGATGGATCTTGAAGGGTATCTCCGAGCTCTTTAAGGAGATCCCTCTGAAGCCGGGTAAAATGGCATAAGTAATTCATTGACCTCATAGAAAAGGTCACTGAAGCAAACATTCGCTTCCCGTATCTGTCCATAGTCCTAGACTCCTTGTTAGGAGGATGGACAGACGAAGAAGTTTCCGCTAACTCTTTTTTAGTGGCTGCTGCTACCACCATGGCATCCACAGGAACACCTTTGGTAAGGAACTGCTTATCAAGGGGTGCAGTGATAAACTTGACAGGTCTCCTTGGGGTTGGTTCTGCTGTATCCGAGGCTGACCAAGCCTTTCGAGCCACCACTGACATTAGTGGATTGAAAGGCAGAGAAACCCAGGAGGTGGAAGGTCGGGAACCGAATGCATCCAGGAATACAGACTCATCTTTGGTAGGGGCTAGGGGATTCCAGTTCCCCCTCTGCTTATGCATTTTGAGGATGCCCGAGAAGGAAACATCTTCAGAGGGGGACACTTCTGAGTCATCTAAGTCTGTATCAGAAGTGACAGACTCAGGGGAGTCATTGTGCTTCCTCTTCCACTTCTTCTTCCGAGGAGGCTCCTCTGAATGATCAGGGGAGGCCTCGGAAGAAGAGAAAACACCCTGGAGCGCCGGTTGCCCACGCTTGGGGTCTGGAGGAGGAGCAGAGGTTGATGCAGGCACTATAGGGGACGGAACCGGTGGGGTCGATCGTGGAGCTAACTCAGAGGCGAGCACACTCCTCATGACATCGAAGGCATCCCTGCCACGATGCAGAGAAGGCTCTGGTTCAGAGGAAATCGGAATCCTTCTCCGCACCAAGGGAGACAGCTCCGAGGCCGATGTAGGAGCCGAGCTCACCTGCGCCGAAGCTCTAAGAGGGAGAACGGGGTCAGACAAGGGTCCGATGCCACTCGCCCCATCGGAGCAGACGAGGGAGCCTTGGCGCCCAGATCCCTTGACGGACAGCACCATTGATGGAATTGGAGCAGATGATGGAACCGAAGGAGAAATAGTTATCGGAGCCGACAGTTTCACAACTCGAACCCAAACGAACTCCGGTTCTGAGCTCAATTGAGTCAGAAGAGGAATATCGATAGAAGTGGACAGAGCCGACACCTGTTGAGGTTGGCTGGACAACATCTTGGCAAGTGCCTGCGACTTCAGCAATCTACTGACCACTCTCTCCACGTCGTGATCCGAGAGCCTAGAGGACCGAGAGGAGTGGGAAGATCTGTGACTGCGCTCACTCTGCAGCAGGGGAGACCGAGGAGCCGAATGTATGGATTCCAGAGAAGGGGACCTCAGTCTCTTGTGGGTCCGCGACAGCTCCGAAGATGCTGAAGGAGCCGATGGGGAGATGGTCTACTCGGTTCCAGCTGGAACGAAGTAGCAGGTAAAGTTTGAACCAATGATGGGTCCGTGCTTGGAGCAGACGATTTGGTCGGTTTCGGGGATTTCACAGGCTGAGCCTTGGCCGGTGAATCCTGGGGCTTTAAAAGACCCCTAAGAAAATCTTATTCTTACAGTCCTGCAGAACTCTTGGACTAAATGCATGGCATATAGAGCAAGAGTCCTGCAGGTGCACTGCGCCTAAGCAATAGACGCAAGAAGTGTGTCCATCTGTCAGAGACATTTTCTGACAGCATGAGTCACACTTCTTGAATCCAGACACCTTGGATTCTTTAGACATATCCAACAAAATACCTGAAGAGATACTACACTGATTTTTGGCCAAAGGCCGAACAGTGATAACAAATCATCACAACACTAACAACAAAAAAGGAAAAAAACACAGTATACTATAGTTAAAGATTTTTTATTTTTTTTTAAACTAGGAAGCCTTTAACTTAAACGGCTACCTAAAAGTAAGACAGAAGGAAAGCCTTAAGCTAAACGCTAATCTACAAGAAGGGATAGGGGGGGAGGGGGAGAACTCTCTAATTTAAATGAGTTCTAAGGGAAAGGACTACAAATACACTTTAGCTAACACAACAAGTTATAGAGACTACAAATTAAAAAATAACTGTCAGAAAAAACACTAGTCTTACAATAAAAAGTTCAATAAGAAACTTATACGAGCCTGAGCCATTAAGGACAACACCTCGCAGCTGAAGCGGCAAACGAGATCTGGGTAGCTACCGCTAGGCATCATGGGATAAGGGGTAGCCTCGAGCCAGTAAACAGCTCTCGAGCTATAGAAGATGGCTGAGTCGGAGCCGTGGATCGGCTCCGATCCCAACCAGCAAGAAACGAAGGCGAGATAGACAACTTAACATCATTTGTTTTCTGTATGGTATTAGAAATGGATTTTCTGAAAATGAGCTCAAGCTGCACTGTTGTTCCTATGGTTGTAGTAAGCAGGCAGCACTTTCTGAGCTGCTCTGGAGTGAATGAGTTCATAGGTTCATAGGTTCATACTAGGCTATCTGCCCTAGGGCATTTATAAGCCTAGCCAGAATGTGTTTTGCTTTCGCCACCCATTTTAAATTTATTTTGCTATGCCCTTTTTTGAGGTTAGTATACTGTGCCTCTGTCTAACAGTGACACAGAAGTGATACCCGGGGTAAACCTATGATCTCCCATCCACTCATCAAGATTTCTCTTGAAGAGAGTCAATGAGGGACTCTGCCTAACCTGGACTGGGATTTTATTCCAGATTGAAGGGAGCCTCTGGGTTATGAATCTGTCCCTCCAGCATGTCCTATTTATTTCAGTGCTGAGGTTCAAGTCTCTCGAGCGCGTAGCTCGATGGGATTTGGATTTTCTGAGGTGCAGCATGTCCATTAATTCTGGGTTGGACATGGCTTTATACGTCAGGCACAGATCGCCTTTGAACAGGCGGTATGCCACTGAGTAGAGCTGGAGTTTCTTTAACTGGGCAGCATATGGCATCTGTTTGAGCCCTTTGATCCTCTTGGTGAGGTACTTTTGGGGTCTTTCCAGTTGCTGCAGGTGTCTGGTAAGGTACATCCCAAAAGGGGCATTGTACTCAATTATGGGCCTGATGAGGGATGAGTAAAGAGGCACGATGACATCCCCTGATCTAGATGTGAATCCCTTCATGATTAGGTGGGCTATATAAAATGTTTTTTAACCACTTTGGCCACATGGTTTTCAAATGAGAGATTGCTATCAACTTGGGTCCCCAGGTCCCTAATTACTTCTTCTGTACTTACTGGATTACCATCTATGTGGTAATTTGTGGGCACTTTGTTTTTGCCAAAGGGGATGACTATACACTTTTTGGCATTTAGCTTGAGGCCATGGCTCTGGCACCAGTTGTCTGTTTCTATGAGGCCCTTTTGTAGGATGCTTGTGTTGGCTGGAGAGTCGTTATGGCACCCAGTTTGCAGTCATCTGCGAACTTTGTCAGCCACAGTCCTTCCGTTTGGCCTGTACCTCCGAGAAATATATACCGAACAAGAGAGGTCCCAGGACTGAGCCTTGTGGGACACCACTTGTAACTGGTTTGGAGTCTGACATGGCTCCAGCAATTCTAACCATGTGGGTTCTGTCCTTGAGCCAGTTTGCAATCCATCTAGTGAAGTAGGGGTTTATATTTAAGCTGGTGAGCTTATCTATAATGCCCGAGTGGGGTATTGTATCGAAGGATTTTGCAAGGTCCAGGTAGGCTGTGTGGACCACCTTCCCCTCATCAATGGCCTTGGTGACTGTTTCAAAGAAATCAACCAGGTTTAAGAGGCAGGATCTGCCCTTAACAAAGGCGAACTGGGTTGGATCCAGTGTTTGTAGGTCCCCAATATCTTTATTTATGAGGTCCATGATGATCCTTTCCATAGCTTTGCAGACCAAGCTAGTCAGGCTTATGGGGCGATAGTTTCCAGGATCCGTTGAGGCACCACTTTTATGGAGAGGGACCACTGTTGCTGTACGCCACTCTTTGGGCACATATCCTGTAGTAAGGCTGAGACTGAACAGTAGTTTTATGTTTGGGTTTAGCTCTTCTTGGAGTTCATGTAGGGCAGCCCGGACACCGTCTGGTCCCATTGATACTGTGTTTTTTGCTTTGGAGAGGGCGGCTCTTACCTGAGCATCTGAGATGTCAGGGGGGCAGCACTCTGCTGGGATAGATATTTGCTCTTTTGGTGGGAGGGGGGTTTGCTGAACCTGTCAGCTAGGATGTTGGCAATGTCTGTGGGTTCGGTGTATTTTTTGTCATTTTGGACTAATTCTGAGCATATCTGGGAATTACCACCCAGGTTCCTAACATAACTAAAGAAAGCCTTGTGATTATCCTTAGTGTCCTGTGCAATTTTTCTCTCGAAGCTGGCCTTAGACAATTTTGTGTGTGCCCGTAGTTTTTTGCTAATACTGATCAGTGATGCCTTCCCTTTTTGGGATTTTGCTCTATCATTTAGTAGCTTCCTCCTTCTATTGTATAGTTTAAGGGAGAAATGGCAGAAAATACGTTAAAGTATTGTTCTTTGCATGAGTCTACATATATTTGAACAGCTTATGTGTGCAGTACATCACACAGTCGTTCCCCAGTCAAGAGAGGAAATGGAGCTTGAATTATCTTCTTTTTATTCAGTGAGACTATTTTAAAAAAGGTTAAGATTTTTTTTAAATAATACAGCAAACACACAGATTCAATTGCGGGTAATACAGGTTTGCCCACTTAGCAGCACAAACAATGTTTGAGCTATACGTTTTTTAAGTTTAGAACTAAAAGCTGCAGGGATCATTGTTCTTTTGGCATTCTCTTGTATCCAGTGGGTAAAGCTTTATTTACAACAAGGCATAATAATCAAAGGTCATTTTTTGTTAACATAATTTAGCAACTATTGATAAATAATTTTCTTCATTTGCTTAGCAAGGGAAAATAGAGTTATTTACTTACCATAACTTGGAGTCTGTGCTATCCAGTGTCATTATTCATCACGGATGTGTCTCGAATCCAAGCCGGCAAAGTGAGCGACGGCTCCTGAGCTCGAGCTCCTCCCCTCCCAGGACTCCTGTTACTCATAATCTTCAGATCGAGTTTGCTAGATAAATATCAGGACAGTGACACTGTCCAAACCCAGGAAGAGCAGAATCAAACAAACCATTACTCCAAGAATCCCCTGGTCACCAAAAGGAGGGGAATGGATGGTGGGAACATGATGAATAATGACACTGGATAGCACAGATTCCAAGTTATGGTAAGTACATAATCTCAAGGAAGGACATGCCGGAGCACAGAAGAACCATATGAGGCTCTACCCCTAGATACCAAATCCAAGATGTAATGTGTTACAAAGGTATGGGGGTTTGACCAAGTGGCAGCAGCAAAAATGTCATCCAAAAAAGTCCTGGCCCAGAACGCCAAAGGGGTAGCCACCGACCTAGTAGCTATTCCCAAAGCTGAGGAAGGGTGGTGGCAGTCAAGAAGTGTTGGGGCTGGCTAGCAGGCCTTGTAAGACTGCTGTAGCAAATCCAGATCTGGATTTAGAAAAAATACGTAAGTGGTAATGATTGGTGAAGCTGTGTACAGAACTCCAGGATGCAGTTTCCAGGATGTCCCTGGTGGAGACCCCCCTGAGAAATACTGTAGAGGTTGAAGTAGCTCTAGTGGAATGAGTTCTGATCCCCAGAGGGGTAGGTTTTCCATGGTGCTTGTAGCAGAAATGGATGCAGTGTGCTATCCATTTGGAAATGGTTTGTTTTGAAATTACCTTGCCCTCTGCCCCTGTAGCAAAGCTGACTAGTAGCTGGTCAGATTTTCTGAAAGGCTTAGTCTTGTCAATGTAGAACCTGAGCTGTCTGTGCACATCCAAGGAGTGCAGGATCCTTTCCCCTCTATTCTGAGGATTAGGGAAAAAGGTTGGCAAATGGATGGATTGGTTTAAAACCACACTGGATACCACAAACCCACACTGGATACCACATTGGGCATGAAAGGAAGGGTTAGTCCTGAGGGAAACCCTGTCAGCATGGAAAATAATTAAGGGCTCCACTGCCATTAGTGCCTGTAACTCACTCTTCTTGCTGAAGTAATAACTAGAAGTAAGGCTATTTTCCAAGAGAGAAATTTTAACTATGCTGAAACAGCAGGTTCAAAATGGGGAAGTGTGAGCTTTTCCAGTACAAAGTTAAGGTCCCAGGCTGGGGTGGGAGCTCTCCTAGGGGGCCTTAAATTGTTAGCTCCTCTCAGGAACTGCTTGATGAGAGGGTGAGAAAAGAGAGGCGGCTCAGAATTATAATGAGCTGATATGGCAGAGGCATGAATCTTAATGGATGAGAAGGATAAGCCTCTGTGGAGCAGCTCTGCTAGGTAATCAAGGATTTGAGGTAAGTTGGGCACAGCTGTCTCCTTTCCTTGAGAGGGACTCCAAGAACAATGTATTTTCCACTTTTCAGAATAGGATTTCCTAGTACTAAGCCTTCTGGCCTCAAGGATGATGTCCAGCACCTGTTTTCTGAGGGGTGATGGTGGTGTATTCATGGGATAAGCCAGGCTGCAAAGTTTAGGGTTTGCAGCTGTGGATGCAAAATCTGTCCCTCCTGCTGGGACAGCAGGGAAGGTGCCTGATGCAAGTGCCAGAGTGGCTCTGCTGTCAGACTGCGTAGGAGTGGGCACCAGTGCTGGCGTGGCCAGTCTGGTGCAATAAGGATTGCCCTTGGCCTGTCCTGTTTGATCTCGAGTAGTACTTTTGAAAGGAGGGGCAGAGGAAGAAAGGCATAAATTGAGAAGTTTTCCCATGTAAAGGATAGGGTGTCCACCTTCTAGGCTCTGCTGTGAGGGTTCCTGGTGCAAAATTTGTTCAATTGGTGGTTTTGGGAGGAGGCAAAAAGGTCCACCTCTGGAGTTCCCCACTTCTGGGTTAGAAGTTTGAATGAGTTGGGTTCCAATTTCCACTTGTGAGGGTCCAGTAGATTTCTGCTTAAGTTGTCTGCCAGTGAATTTTGCTTGCCTGGCAGGAACTGAGCTTGTAGGTGCACTTGGATGCTCATGGCTGTGTTCCACAGAGCCATGGCTAACCTGCAGAGTGGGTAAGAATGAGCCCCGCCATACTTGTTTATGTACCGCATATAACTGTGGTGTTGTCCATCTTTATCAGGAGCTATCCTGGAAGAATAAGGTATTCGAATACTGTCAGAGCATTCTGTACAGCTAGCATCTCTTTCTGATTGATATGCAAGGTAATTTGTTCTGGGCTCCATTTGCATTGAATGCATTTGCCTGCCATGTGAGCACCCCATGCATAGTTTGATGCGTCGGTTGTCAGGGTTTGAGCAGCGAGGGGTTGAGTGAAAGGAAGTCCCTTGTTGTGGTTGCATGCTTCTGCCCACCAAAGGAACTCTGCCCTTAGACAAGGTATGACAGGAATCACTGTTTCCAGGTCCTGAGAATGTTGACACCAGAGACTTTTTAAGTACCATTGAAGTTTCCTCATATGCAGTCTTGCATACAGAATTAGCAGAATGCATGAGGCCATGAACCCTAGGACTTACAGTATTTTCCTTGCAGATAGCTGGGTTTTGTTGGCCATTAGTTTGAATTAGTTTGTCAAATGGACCTGCTTTTCTGGAGTGAGGAACGCCATCTAGGAAGTTGTGTTCAAGCTTGCTCCCAGGAATACAATTTGTTGGCTGGGCACCAGTTGTGATTTATTTTCGTTGATGGTGTATCCCAGTGAAGTTAGAAATTTTTTTACAAATACCAGGTGCTGAAGTAGCAATTCATGACTGTCTGCCTGAATCAGGCAATTGTCCAAGTATGGGTAGATTTGAATATTTCTTTGCCTGCAGTATGCAATGGCTGGAGCCAGGCATTTTGTGACTACTCTGGGCGCAGTAGATAAACCAAAGGGAAGTGCAGAGAACTGACAGTGCATACAGCCTGCCCTGAAACGTAGATATTTCCTGCAAGACTCCCTTATGGGGATGTGCAGAAAAGCTTCTTTTAAGTCTATGGTGACAAACCAGGCATCCTTGGCTAGCATAGGAAGAAGCTGTTGCAGTGTAAGCATTTTTAATTTTTGGACCACCAGAAAGGTGCTGAGGATTGATAGATCCATGAACGGGTGCCAAGAGCTCTTTTTTCTGGGCACCAGGAACGGTCTGGAGTAGAAACCCTGTCCCCTTTGTTCTACTGGAACAGGTTGAATAGCCCTGATATGGAGAAGGGAAAGTAAACTTGCTTTTGAGCCTCTGCCCACTAGTTTGGAGGAAGGTCTGGCAACCCACTTGGTCTTGGCAGTGAGTGGAAGTAGAATCTCTATCCCTGGGATACAATGTTTAGAACCCATCAGTCCTGAGTAATGGACATCCAGTTTTTTGCATGAGGGGCGAGTTTTTCTCCTAGGGGCGCAAGTACTTGGGCATGGCTGGGAAGGATAACTGGAAAGTCATTGTGAACTTTTTCTATAAAGGGGTGGCTTACCACTCCCTGGTTTTGAGGTGGAAACACTCCATTGTTTAGATCTCTGCATACTCAGACTATAGTCTCAGTGGTCTGTTTCCTTAGGTTTGGACTGAGAAGGCCTGAGAGGGACTGGAAAGGACCAGTTGAAGGCCAATGCCTAGTGAATATACATGGCTGCACCTGTAAGAAATCTTTGACTGTTTGCATAGATTTGGCTTTTTCTTCCATCTTTTTAAGAACTTCTTCTGCTTTGTGCCAAACGCTCCTGATTTAATGGAGCATCTAGTAATTTTGCTTTGACATGGTCAGGAAAGACTTGTTCTTTTAGCCAAGCATGCCTTCCCAGTACAGACCCAGTAACAGCAGCCCTGAAAGATGCTTCTAAGGCATCAAACCCACATTGAAAAATATGTTTACTACCTTGGTTTGCATAATGCATTAACTCTTGTAAATCTTTATTTTCTGCACAATCTGGAAGTAACACCATTTTTTGTTTAATTAGTTCCATAATATGTTGCCGGTACTTCAACATGTGAAACTGGCAATTCAAAGCCCTGATGGCAAAAGTTGCAGAGGTATATATCTTCTTACCCCACCTGTCTAAAGCTCTAGAATCTCTGTCTGAAGGGGTAGGGTTTTTGGCTGTAGTAGCCTTAATGCCTTTAGGTCCCTGGGAAATGGTCTCTGGATCCACAGTAGGATTCTTAAAGAGAAATTTGTGAGAATCAGGTACTCTGTAGTACCTGTCAGGTTTTCTAGGAGCTGGTGGTAAGGTGTCAGGAGTAAGAATGGACTCCAAGAAGACATAGTCTGCAATATCCAGGACAGGGGGTATAGCTAGAGGCCTGTGCTGAGGCAAATCTAAAAATTCCTTGGGTCTCTTTTTGGACTGAGGATAGTCCTGGCATTCCCAGCGGAAAATCTCTCTTAAGGTATGCAAGGTTTTACCAAAAGAGAAATCCTCTGGAGGGGAGGCAGAGGGAATGAATTCCTCTGCATCTGAATCATCATAGGTAGACAAGGGTATGTCCTGGTAATCAGAAGGGTCAGAGTCATCAGACTCCTCGTCTGTAGAATCAGAAGGAAACATTTCTTTGTCTTTTGGCAGGAGAAGGCTGGCTTCCCCTAATTAGAGTAATAAGGTCTTCAGCCATTCTAAGCATTTGTTTTTGTGGCATAGGAGGATGAGCATGCGCTTTGGACACCGGTTTTCTAGGTGTAGTGTGAACTCTGGGCCTGTGAAACTCGGTAGTTTTAGTAGGAAATTAAGTTGTCGGTTTAATATGAATATCGGTAGGTCAGAATACACCCTCAGAAGCTGGTGCCTGCACAGCGGCTCTGGACCCATCCAAGGTAGAGACATCCGCAGGTTCCACAGTTGAAGCATCTCGCGGCATACCAGACTTGGAATGGGTCTCAGCAGAGGCCTGCGAATCTGTAGAAGTGAGCATCATAGGCTGCAAAGGCACCTGAGTATCGGCGGACTGGCGAGAAGCTTAACAGAAGCGTCGTCGGCAGTTTTTGACCTATGCGGTCTGTCTCTGTCTTTGCACTTTTTTGAAAGATTGGTAGTCGGATGGCTTACCGAAGCCATTTCAGAATATGGAGAACAAGAGTGAAAGAATTTAGCTACAAAAATAGCCCGACAACGAATGAACCAGGCACAAAACTGACAGCTGGGGACGTGGTGGTCTGGGCCTAAACAGGTGACGCAGTAAGAATGAAAATCTCTGTAAGGTATTTGCTTTCCACAGGCAAGACAATTGTTATTTTTTTTCTGACATCAGTTAGAGCAAGAGAAAAGAATTCCCAACAGGGTACTTAGCTTTAGAAGACTTCAGGTCTGAAACGTGAAAAAACGAACATTTCAGGTAGCGGCCGACAGGCACTTGCAAACTGCTTCTGCTTTGGGCTCCTACTCGGCAAGAAAGACTGATGTAATGGCATCGGCTGCATGTTTTATACCCCTGACGACCTGACGTCATTGAAGAGGCAACAGCATCCGATGCAGAAATCCCAAGACTCTGGTATTCAGGCTGACTGAGGGCTACCTGCAGGAAGATAACCCAAGTGTGATGACTGCAACAGTGAAACATGAAGAACATCCACATCTAATGAGCCCAGAATGGAGCAATGAGGATGAGATGAGACTTCACGCTACGGGCTTTCTGTAAAACTTTGAAATGAGGGGCATTGGGGATAGGCATAGAGGAGTCCATGTGGCCAATCGTGACTCAGAGCGTCCCTGGGTGACTCCCACAGTGGGGAGGGGGGGGCGGGATAAGGGCAAAGTAACTGCTGCATTTGTGACTGGCTGGGGATGCAAGCAGATCACAGCAAGGAAGACCCCATCGGTCGAAAATCTGGCTTGCCACCGACTGTTTCAGGGACCACTCATGGGGGCTCAGGACAGACCTGCTGAGCTTGTCTGTCTGCATGCTGGAATCACCAGGGACTCGCATTGCAAGAAGAAAGCACCTGGAGGACATCGCCCATTCCCACACTCTCATGGACTCTCTGCACAGCAGGTATGATCATGTGTGTCCCCCCCAGTTTGATGATGTACCAGACTACTTCCATGTTGTCAGTCTGAGTTGCTACAGTCCGGACAGGGACAAAGCCCTGGAAAGCTTGCATTGATAGTAGGACCACTCTCATCTCTAGGACATTGATGTGCAACTTGGTCTCCAAGGGGGAACCACGTGCCTTTGACCGTCCTACCCTGAAAATGCCCTACCCCAACAGGGAGCCATTTGTGGTCACCGTGGCTTGGGGTTGCAGGAGACAAAAAGGCTTAGGGTTGCAGGAGACAAAAAGGTCTCCCTAGCAGAAGATCCTCGGACTGGAGCCACCAATCTAAGTAACATCAGCAGACTCAAGATATTTGGATTGGCATTGACATAGGGTGAAGGTGAGCAAACCACTGTACCACCAGAGTCCATTGAAGCACCTGCATATGATATCTGACGAGGGGAACCAACTGAATAGCCATCACCATTGACCCGAGGGCTTGAAGAATTAGATAGGCAGGGACACTTTCCCGATCCTGGAGGAGGAAAACTTGCTCCCGGGATCGTGTTTACCTGCACAGGGAAAGAGCTGTCGTCTCCGACACCATGTCCAGAAGAACTCATATGAATTCCAATCTCTGAGACGGAGCAAAGTGTGACTTGGGAAGGTTGACAGTAATGCCCAGATCGCGAAATAGACAGAATGAAATCTGTGGCTACAGAGAAGAGATGCTTTGTGGGAGCCGTGAGGAGCCAATACTCCAGGTATGGGTAAAACTGAAAACCCTGCAGCCGGAGATTGGCTGCTACCACTGCCATACATTTGGTGAACACCTGGGGCAGGGGAGGTGAGACTGAAGGGCAGGGCTCTGAACTGATAATGATTGGCCCCCAGCCGGAGACGGACATGGTGTTGGAGACTCCTGTAGCGCCTGTAGAATTTTATGTGACAGTATGCATCCTTGAGATATATCGAGCACATCCTTGCGCAGAAGCGGAAGGATGGCCTGCAACAGTGACCATCGGGAACTTTGACTTCTTCACTGATAAAATTCAGCTTGCTGGGGTCTAGAATGGGCCGCAGGTCCCGTTTTTTGGCACTAAAAAAAAAAGCAAGAGTAAGTACCGGATCCTAGCTGTCCTGTTGGAACCTTCTGGATTGCCCTTTTTTGAAAGATGTCTTGCACTTCTGTGAGAACTTACTCTCTTTGGCAGGGTTAGACGTTTGGGAGCAACTTTTAGATTGAAGGGAGGGGACTGAAGGGTATAAACTATCCCCCGGACACAATGTTTAGCACCCATTGGTCTGAGGTAACAGCAGCCCAAGCTAGGTGGTGCAAGGAGATATGACCCCGACTGCCTCCAGGGTCAGACAGTCGGGCAAAGCTTCACAAGTGCTGTGGGGGCTTCTCAGAGAAGGGTTCTCGGAAGCACTGATTTGTGGACCTCCTCTGTCTCTGGGCTAGCGTCTGCCATCAAATACCCCTCCCCGGCCGGAAGAAAAGGATTCCTGAGAAGCATCTTGGAAGGAAGACTGCATCCTGCAGAACCACAGCTTTTTACTACTCCTCTGAGTCTTGGAGAAGGAACGTTGGGAAGAAGAACTCTTGATTCCTACTGCAAACAAGGTCTTTCCCTCTTGCTCATTGTGAGTCAGTGTTTCCTTGACTGAAGGACCAAAAAGAGTAGATGCATCAAACAGGGCATTGGTAAAGGACGCCATGAAGTTGTCCGCAAACCCGCATGGCAAAGCCAGGCATGATGTCCAATGGCAATGCCTGTATCTGCCGCTCGTGAAGTGGCCTCGACCTCATTTGAGGTCAACCTCATTGAGCCATTAACAAAGGAAGTGAGAGTGGAGAGCTTCTAAGAAACCAATTTAAGGCTCTCCGGAGGCAACAACTCTGAAAGGTAAGAGGAAAGTTCCAATACCAAATCCCTTTGTAGCAGTGTGAAATGTGCCATATAATTCATAGTCCTCAGTCCAAAAACAGCTGAGGTTTACATGCACTTCCCAAAACGGTCAATCACTCGCGACTCTCTATTAGAGGGATGGACTGTAGAGCTCTATTCTGCGAGCTCTTTCTTGGTGGCTGTGGCAATAACAGCATCTACAGGGATACCCCTACTCCAGAAAGGTTTGTCTTTAGGGGGACTGAGAAACATATCTGCCCTCTTGGGGACCAGTTCGACTGTGTCTAGCTCCTTCCACATCCTGCTGCCTATGAGCTGGACTAGCTCATCCGCAGGGGGAGACACCCTGGAGGAAGATGGGCCTTGCCCTTAATGCCTTCAGGAACACAGACTCCTCTGAGGACGGAGTAGGGGAAGACCAACCGCTCCGCTCTTTCAGGATCTTAAATATGTCTCCAAAGGACACCTCCTCAGATAGTAGTCTGGGGGACCCATCCCCTTCCTCAAAATCCGTGTCCTCTGTGATGGACTACTGAGGGGTGTCTAGGTACCTCCTCTTCCACGTCCTCTTCCAAGGAGGCTCTTCCACTGTGGGTTCTGGGAAGGACTCTGGAGGAGGAGGGTACCGTTATGGGGGTAATGCCCTTCTGAAGGTGATCCCAGGGGGCTGACTCTGCACCAATGATGAAGATTCACCACCCAAGAAGGAACCAGGCAGATCAGCGACCTAGGCAGTGTGGGAATGGGAGCACTACCCGACACCAATGGCCTCTCCTTAGCCAGGCTCTGACCCGGGGCGCCGAGCTAGCAGGAATCGGGACAGAAGGAGAGGATTTCTGATGTGGGTGAAGGGCCCCTTGGCAAGTGGCTAGGGGAGGGAAGCAAGCCTACTTCCATTTGGGCTTTGAGGAAAGCTCATCATTTGGTCATTATCAGATGGGAGCAATCTCCTAATAGACTGGGAGGAAACTGAAGAATGGCCTAAATGAGTAGAATGTCTGCGGTCCCTAGAAGAAGACCTACTAGATTTTCTCAGATCCGAGACTCTGGAAGTGTCTGGGGGATCGATAATAATAACAGGCTATGAAGGCCCGGTTGGATCCGAGTGTACTAAGAGCCCCACGTTCGGATATGACGAGGTCATCGGAGCCTAGGGGGATTTTGATCTGATCAGATCCAAGGAATTCTGAGTCTCTGAGGATTCTGATTCAGCTGGGGGAGCCAAGGCTCTCAGAGCCAAAGACCCCAGAACCGATGCCCTTAAGGCTGGACTCTGATCCGGTGAACAGGCATCAGAGAGCCCTGGCAGTTTAGCAAGGGAGCCCCGAGAGGAAGACTGCTTCCTCTTGGGACCCAAAGGGGCTTTGGAGGGAGAGCCCAAGACCAAGGGGCCCCCTTTAGCAAGCCCTTTAAGGAGCAATTTGTTTCTACCATCTGGGAGAGCCCAAGCATTGAACCCTGAGCAGATATCGCATTCAAACTCTAAATGGGGTACTCCCTAGACAGTAGATGCACTCCTCATACATTTCGGCAGGAGCCAACTTCTAACTACATAAGAAGCAATGTCTAAAACCGGAGGGTTCGCAGCCATGGCCCAAACAAAAATACAAACCCACACACACACACACACACACACACACACACACACACACACACACACACACACACACACACACACACACACACACGCACACACACACACACACACGCACCCACACACGCACCCACACACACGCACCCACACACACGCACCCACACACACGCACCCACACAAACCCCCACACAAACCCCCACACAAACCCACACACACACACACAAACCCCAACACACACACCCACACACAAACCCCACACACACACACACACACACACACACACACACACACACACACACACACACACACACGCACATGGGAAAAAAGAAGGAAATACAGTACAGAAGAGAAAGGGTGGGAAAAACAGACAACAAACAACTAAAGGAGGGGAGGGGAGGAAACCTACTGCTAAACTCAAGGAAAACTATAGGAAACTTAACTATACTTACTAAACAGAAGGGAAAGAGACAGAAAATTCAAAAGGATATCCAAAAAGGCACTTATCTAACCAATGAAGCTCGAGCTGCTGGGAACACTTCTGTTCACTAATCGTGGCAAATGAAATCTGAGGATTATGGGTAAAGGGAGTCCTGGGAGGGGAGGAGCACAAGCTAAGGAGCTGTCGCTCACGTTGCTGGCTCGGATCCGAGGTCGGATCCAAGACCCATCTGTGATCAATAATGACACAGATTGCATCATATCAACTAGAATAGTGCGCATTGTTACCATGATAAGTAGCCAGGAAGTGAGTGACAAGGCAAGAATCAAAGAACTGATGCTATCAACAAAAACTGCAGAGAAAGAGAGACACAGAAATACAGGCATATGATAGAGGTACGTGGACTGGCAGAACGGAAACGGTAAAGTGCGGTTATCCACTTTAGTTAGCTTGTTAGTTGGCAACGCAGAAGAAAAGGACACTGGGGCTTAAGGTAACATGAGCAAACTGAAAAACAGAAAAGGTTTCTCCAGCAGCAGCTCAGAGTTTATAGCTATTAGGAAATTAATGTGGGTAAACAGAGAAGACATGAGAGAGAGAGAGAGTAAAAACAAGGAAAAGTATAGGTGGGCTATGTAATCAAGGAAAGTAGGAGGCAAGGACCATACAGTACAGACATGGTTACAGAAGAGTACCTACAAAAGAATGATGTCAAAAAGAATTTCAAAGGTAAGATGGTACTTAATATCTGACAAGTCTAAATGGAGCTATATCAATCATAGATTGTAGTGAGTCACTGTATACTTTTTTGCCAAATATGCGACTAATACGCTGCAATTTATAAATATTAATAAAACTATTACAGGTTGAAATCTGGAAGGGCTATAATGAAAGGAGGCATGATATCAGACAGTAGTGACTCAGGATGGTTTGGTAAGCACAGCTTAGATTTAAGGTTAAGCTGCAGCAGTAGCTATGGAGCGGTGCCTTCATGGAGAATGAGAGATACAAGTAGAAGTAATTATCAGCAGAAATATATAGCACCTTTCCTGGTTGAGACCTTACAGTAACGTAACTTAAGTGAACTGGAAATTGCCCAAGGGGAGGAAGAAAATGGGAGAAAGTAAAATTAAGGCTCAACTCCAGGTTTCATTGAACAGATCATCAGTATCACTTCTATTTTAAAATAAGAGAAAGCAAAGCAGACACTTTCTTTAAGCATGTACTTGCTATGAAATCACCTCTCAAAAGACAAGTGAAAAAGCACATGTACTCAGCTGTTTGAATGATAGTGACCCTCCACATTGCAGTTCAGCTATAAATACATGCTTAAGTATACGTGTAACAATTGTTCCTGCAGAGAATTTTGATCACCTTATTATAACTGAATGAATGATCAGAAGTATTTGTAGTATGTAGTGTTCATTCTAAAAAAAAAACTTGTACTGGCATCCATGCTGCATATACTGAATATTCCCAAGTTTCCCTTCCTTTTACTGGGAAATGAAATTATGCTATAAAACTGTCTTTGAGAGGAAACTCTTCAATAATTGGAGAGCTATGATCTAGCTGTTGCATCAGCTTGCAATTACAACACCCCTGGAGTCTGCTTAAGTTACATAGAATGAATATATATATAAATTATTACTCTGTGTGTGTGTGTGCGTTTCTATAGAACAATGCAATATGCATTCAGCAAAAATGATGAACAGCAAGAACATGAAGCAGCCCCAAACACACAGCCAGTAATGGGTTGTTAATTCTTCAGGTAGTTCTGTAGAAACAATCAGATTCTAGCACACAAAGTTACAAATCTGTGGCTTAATGAAAAATATTTAACGCAAATGCAATGATTAATACCAAATACACAGTTATAGAAGAGTACCTATAAAAGAATGAATGATTTCCATATTCTCATATCAACCAGCCACTATTACAAACATTGCCTCCTAAAAGTTATGACTAGATTTTGTATTGACCACCACTACATTTATTCTGGGGTCCATACATAAACTTAAACACTGTGCCCTGCTGAAATAAACAGTTATTTTTTTCTCTTGCCCATCAAGAAGCCAAGGCATGCACTTTACCTGCATCAGCATGAAATATATGCCAGACAGTCCATGAGCTGCTCCAACATACTGTTTCTTATGCCACTGATACAGCAAAGGACAGCGTTCTGTTTTCCGCTCCTCCTTTGACAGATTTTTTCCTGATTCAATAATGGCATCAACTACCTAGAAAAAAAGATTAGATGGAATAATTTCTCACCTATAGTTAAAACACAGCTGCTCACTGCAGTTCATCTCACAAGTTTTTCAACCAGTAACACTTTCACACCGTTCCTTTCTGACAAAGTAAGTACTACAAAGGGCAGTAAAATACTGCAATCCATTATGTAGCTGAACAGCTCAAATATCTGATGATATTTTTGAAGGGGAGGGGAGGGATGAATTGATTAATTTTCACTTTTTGCGTGTACTCAATGAAAGCTCTGCTAGCTACTTTAAAGTGAAAACCATGTGAAATATTAAAAACGGGCTAACAAATATGGCCAGTATGTTACGGTTGTCAGAATGAACACATATGGCTTCACCACAGTATGAGAACTCACTCACACAAACACTTAAAGTTACAAAAGATCCTAAAATGATGAACTGGTCAGATGCAGAGAAGATACCTTACTGGATATGTAAAGGAAAGTGAATCAAGCCCCTGAATGGAGACTTCGACAAATGGACAGCAAAAATAGGCAAAATTCAACTATCAATAGAAAAAGCCAAAATGAAAAGGACTGGTCAGAAAGAGGCATGCAAAATTATGATGAATAAATGAAAGGCAGGTTCTGAAGAAAGTGAAAACTATAATAACCAAGTAAATAAGACAGTGATATGCAGCCCAAATGGAAGGACAGACACCAAATACAGATGACTCTTCCAAGGTGGTCTACGCATTAAACCTGTATAAAGGGTTCTGAAGGCAAGGAAAATACATCTGCAAGACAGCTACACTAACTATGGCAAACAGGTCAGGACATACTGAAGACATTGATACAGATATAAATTCACCAAATGGAAATGCACTACCTGGCAAAGGACTACATGCAACAGTGGGTTTTAGTAGGATACCTGGTCCTTACACTTCAACTACTCCTTGGAAGACAGAAACAGGGAAATTATAACTACAAAAAAAAGCCTTCTATCAAAGACAGAAAAAGGCATTCTCAGTCTCACCAAGAACTACATCAGACCACTGCACCCTGTTATCAGTGAGTGGAAGAAAAGAAAAAAATATATATAAAACCAGAAAGTTTAAAACATATGGTGACTTTCAAGGTGGCATTCAAGGTACAGCTGATATCTACACTGACTGGGATTGGGTATACTAGTCTGAATGAGACACAACAGGAACACTAAAACAACACCCTGGTAACACAAAGACTCAGGACAATCAACTTCCAGGCAGAAAACAATCTCTGGGGGTAGTACAACTCTGTGCTTGAATCTACTTATGGAAGAATATTCAAGGGGGATGGAGCCTCTGACACAAGGAAGAGCTAGGAAACCCTACAAAGGAAAGTTCACAGACACACACACAAAACTGAATAGACACACGCATGCACTTGGGCATTCTGAGGCAGTGTAGCAACTGCCTCATGTACATAGACAACCCACTCCTCTTACCTCCCAACATTCAGACTTGTGAGAGATGCACTTATATCACCAAACTGGAAGCTATGCACTCTCCAGCCAAGACCGGACTAGCTGGTCAAGAGGAGAAGTTCAACAGCTGCACCACACCACATGGAACATATAGCCCTCCAGAACACCCATTATCACAGCTTTCACACAAAAACACAAACCACACACCCACCTTCGCAGAGGCACTCAATAGAAATTTACCCAAACAGCAGAGACCTCCAAGACAGAAATGCACTCGACCACCACAACACAGCACAAACCACAGGACACATAGCTCACTTCCATAGTGTGCCCCTCAACCTCAGCCCCTAAGGCTAAACACCTTGCCCAATACACTAATCATAGGTGACTCAATAGTGAGGCACACAGATGTCCCACTCACTAGGTTGAATAAGGAGAGGGTAACATTCAGCTATCAGGTGCCAGAATCCGACACATAACATGCACTCAGGTCACTCCACAACAAGTACAAGTATAACTCTGCCATTGTCCATGTGGGTGTGAATGACCTGAGATGCACCTCCCTGGACTACATGAAAAGACAAGGTGGAGCTCTCGGATTATATGGCCCAGGCAGGTATGACATTAGCCCTGAGCAGTATCCTACTGTCACCCAGAATGATACCGCAGTACAAACAAAAAATGATTGACTTCAACAACTGGCTAAGTTTCTGGTGTCATTCTAAGAGGATTCAGTATCTGTCTTGCTTGGGATGACATGATCGACAGACCTCGATGCTTTGCCAGAGATGGCCTGCAACGGTCACCCCTGGGTTTCCAGATATTGGCTAAGGCTCTTGCCACCCCTATAGTGCCTTTTTAGGCAGTGTTCCAAAGACCAAATTACCACTATAACAGCTATAAATAAATGCAATCTGAAGGTCATGCTGCTCAACACTAGAAGTCTAATCCTCAAGATGCACTCACTCGAAGCACTCCTCAAAATGGAGAACATCAACATTTGTGCTGTAATGCAGACTTGATTTAATGCAGCAGAAAGCTCCCCTGCGCTACCAGGCTATAACTCATTCCACACCTTTTGGCCCCGAAACATGGACCGAAGCTCCAAAGGGGGTGGTGTCTCCATATTCATAAAGGATATGCACATCTCCAAACTAGTAACCCAGCATAATGCATCTACGATACTGCAGGTACAACTAACATTGGGTAAGATGGCGATCAAGGTCATAGCCTGCTATAGGCCCCCAACCACTCTCACTCCACACTCTTAAGCACCCTGGAATCTATCAAGGTCCAACCCAACGCTCTCATACTAGGCGACTTCAACTACCCCTCCATCAACTGGGAAAAAGTACAGTTTTGTACCTACCATAAATGTAGATGTCCGAGAGGAATGCATCTGCAGTCTTTACAAATGGGTTGTCCTGTCGTCAGGCAGCCCTTCGGTCGGCCGGATTCCAAAGTCTGGGTCTGGCTTCGGCTGGTGTCGCACTTCTCCCGACGTCATTGCGGCAGTTATTCGGGTATAAAGGCATCAGCCGACGCCATTTTCCTCAGTGTTTCTTGCCCCAGATGCCAGGTGCCCTCTTGGATGGCTAAATTTGGATAAATGCCAAAGTTTCCAAATAGTAGAGAACAAAGACACAAAATAAGCATGTGTGTACATATATACAAACAAATACACCATAATAGATCCCCCCCAAGCTAGCTGAAGATTGGCAAATACCCTAGGAGTACCTCAGAGGGGAAGGAGGGTGGGTAATCCTGACTGCAGATGCATTCCTCTCTGACATCTACATTTATGGTAGGTACAAAACTGTACTATGTCCTTCAAGGATTCATCTGCAATCTTTACAAATGTGTAGAATACCATAGCTAAACTAGGGAAGGAGGAAATGAGAAGAGATTATGGTGTAGTTAGGATCCCTTGCAAAACAGCAGTGGCAAAACCAGCCCGGGATCTAGAGTATAGAGGTAAGTTATAATGCTTGGCAAATGTATGCACAGAGGTCCAAGTAGCAGCCTCTATAATGTCTTTGGTAGCCACTCCTCGTAAGAAAGCTGTGGTAGTGGCTGTAGCCCTTGTGGAGTGAGGCCTGATGTTCTCTGGAGTTTTCTTTCCATGGTAGGAGTAACAAAATCTAATGCAATTTCCTATCCATTTGGAGATTGTCTGTTTAGAAATTGGTTTCCTTCCTTTCCTGTTGCATATGCTACCAGAAGCTGGTCAGTTTTTCTATTGTTTTTTGTCCTGTCCAGGTAGTAGCGTAATTGTCTGTGTACATCCAAGGTATGTAAGAGCCTTTCTCCCCTGTTCTGTGGGTTGGGAAGAATGTAGGAAGGTGGATAGCCTGATTTAAAGAGACTCTGGATACCACCTTAGGCATAAATGTAGGATTTGTTCTCATGGACACTCTATCTTGATGGAAGATTAGGAAGGGTTGCACTGCCATTAATGCCTGTAGTTCAGAGACCCTTCTTGCTGAAGTTATTGCCAGCAGGAAAGCAGTCTTCCAGGATAAGTATTGTAATTCTGCTGTTGCTGCTGGTTCGAAAGGAGGAAGAGTCAGTTTTTCTAGCACAAAGTTCAAGTCCCATGCTGGCAATGGAGGTTTCCTGGGAGGTTTTACATTGTTAATTCTTCCCAGAAACTGTCTGAGCAGAGGATGCGAGAAGACAGGAGGATCCAAGCTGTATTCTGCTGAAATAGCTGATGCATGTATCTTGATGGAAGAATAGGACAGGCCTGTATGGAAGAGCTCCGCCAAGTACTCCAGGATGTTGGCCATGTTCACCAGTGTCACATCTTGCCCCTTTGCAGCACTCCAGATGAGATATCTTTTCCATTTTGCTGCATAATTCTTTCTTGTTGAAGGTCTACGAGCCTCCAGGATTATGTCTTTAACCCTTTGGGATAAATTTGGGTTAATTGCTGTTATGTAATGTTCCAGGCAGTTAGCTGCAGAGTTTTTAGGTTTGGATGCAGGATGTTGTAGTTGTTCTGTGTTAGCAGTAATGGGATCAGGGGCAGTGTCCATATTTGTTCCCAGGACATGCTCCTCAGCAGTGGATACCAATGTTGTCTTGGCCAGTCTGGGGCTATCAGAATGATCCTCGGACGTTCCTCTTTGATCTTCAGAAGCACCTTGTGCATCAAAGGAAGTGGTGGGAATGCGTATGCTGTCAGGCCTTTCCAACTGAAAGATAGGGAGTCCACCTTCCAAGCAAGTGGGTGGTAAGTCCTTGTGCAGAATTTCTTCAACTGGTGATTGAATGGGGATGCAAACAAGTCTATTTGTGGTAATCCCCATTCTCTTGTGATGGTTTTGAAGATGTCCGGATGCAGCATCCATTCGTGAGCATCTGTTGTAGTTCTGCTTAATATGTCTGCTAGAATGTTTTCCTTCCCTGATACATAAATTGCCTGTAACTGAATGTTGTAGCTCAGAGCCACATCCCATAGGTCCAGTGCCAGCCGGCATAGAGGGTATGAGTGTGTGCCTCCCTGTTTGTTGATGTACCACATAACTGTGGTGTTGTCTGTCCTTATCATCAACTGGCCTTCTTGGAGAAAAGGTCTGAATGCCTGGATTGCCAATTTTACTGCCATCATTTCTTTTAGATTTATGTGCAGATGCAGCTGGTCTTGAGTCCATAGGCCTTGAATGCACTTGCCCATCATGTGTGCCCCCCAACCGAGGTCTGAGGCATCTGTCGTGATGGTTTGTCTTGGTTGACTTTTGCAGAAGGGGAATCCTGTGTTTGATTGGCAGGCCTGAGCCCACCATAGGAACTCTTGCTTCAGGCATGGGATCATTGGAATTTTGGTTTCTAGGCTGTGCTTGTGCTGGGACCACAAATTCTTTAGGTACCACTGTAGCTTTCTCATATGCAGCCTGGCATGAGGGACCAGTATTATGCAGGATGCCATGAAGCCTAGAGCTTGTAGCACTTTTCTTGCAGTTAGATGGTTCTGCTTTGTTAATGCCAAGAAGTATAGAGGAAGTTGCTCTTTCTTTTCTGCAGTTAGAAATGCCATTTGTTTTGATGTGTCCAGTTCTGCACCCAGAAAGGTTATTCTTTGGGATGGAATCAGCCTTGACTTTTTTGTATTGACTGTATATCCCAGGCTTGCAGCAGGTAGATGACTCTTTGTAAGTCTTCTGTTAGTTTGTTTTTGTTGTCCGCTTGTATCAGGCAGTTGTCCAGGTAGGGATAGATTTGAATCCCCTGAAGTCTGCAATGAGCGATTACTGATGCCAGGCATTTCATGAACACTCTGGGCGCAGTAGATAAGCCAAAGGGCAATGCTGAGAATTGATAATGCTCTGATCCTGCAAGAAATCTGAGGTATCTTCTGCAAATTGGTCTTATGGGGACGTGCAGGTATGCCTCCTTGAGATCTAGAGTTACCAGCCAAGACTCCTTGCCCAGCATGGGAAGAAGCTGCTGTAGGGTCAGCATTTTGAATTTTGGAACAATGAGGAATGTGTTTAATGCGGACAGGTCTAGAATAGGCCTCCATTTGTTTTCTTTTCTTGGTACCAGGAAGAGTCTGGAGTAAAATCCCTTCCTTTGCTCCATAGATGGTACCTTTTCCACAGCTCTCATTCTTAATAATTGAGATATTTGTTTTAGAGCTTCTGTCCTTTGAGTAGGTGGCAGGTTTGGCATTCCTCTCTTTCCTGGTAGAGTATGGAAATGGAACCTGTAACCTTGGTCTATAGTTTGCAAAATCCATTTTTCTCTTGTAATGCAGTGCCAGTTTCTTGAAAATAAGGTTAGCTTTCCGCCTTAGGGTGCTTCTAGTTGTTCCCTGGTAGGCGGTGCCACCGCCAAGTCACTGTGATTGAGTTGTTGTAGTGGTGGTGGCTGTATCCGTGCCTCGTTGGTTGTTACCCTGCCACTGGCGACCCCTGTAGGCACCCCTGGATTGGTTTCTGCCTCTAGAGCCTATTCCTGCCTCTTTGTGCCTTAGAGGAGTCCGGAAAGGACCAATTCTTGGAGGGCCAGTTCCTGCTAAACCTTGGAGGTTGAACTTGTAAGAAATCTTTCACTGTTTGCACAGATTTTGCTTTCTCTTCCATCTTTTTTAGTACCTGCTGTGCAGGGGAACCAAATAAATTGACCTTGTCCATAGTTGCATCCAAAAGCTTAGATTTGACATGGTCTGGTAATGCCTGTTCTTTCAACCATGCATGCCTCCTGATAAATGTGCCAGTCATGGCTGATCTAAAGGAAGCCTCCAGTGCATCACAGCCACATTTTAAAGAATGGTTACTAACCTGCTGTATGTTATGTACCATTTCTTGAACATACTTTTTATCTAAAGATTCTTCAGAGGACAGCTTTTTAGTCAACTGGTCAAGCATAAACTCTTGATATTGAATCATATGAAATTGGCAGTTCAAAGCTCTAGCTGACAAAGTTGCAGAGGTGTAAACTTTTTTACCCCATCTCTCTAAGGACCTGGATTCCCTTTCAGAGGGGAGGGGGTTTTTAGAAGAAGTAGCTGCTACAGCTTTAGGACCCTGGGAGATAGTCTCTGGATCTGCAAAAGGAGCCTTATATAAGTGGTGATGAGTGTCCGGGACCCTGTAGTACCTATCGGGCTTAGCAGGAGCCGGAGGTAAAGAATCAGGAGCAGTGCAAGCATCATTAAATGCATCATCAACAACAGAAAGAACTGGAGGTATAGCTAAAGGCCTATGCTGTGGCAAATGTAGGAAGGTCCTAAGCCTTTTTCTAGAGTCTGAGAAATCTTGGCCCTGCCACTGAAATTGTTCCCTCATAGCATGCAAGGTTTCCCCAAAGGAAAATTCCTCAGGAGGAGAGGCTGAAGGGATAGACTCCTCAGCATCAGAGTCTTCGTAAGGAGAATAAGAAGCCTCAGGAGGGTCTGTATGTTCTGAGTCATCAGAGGAATCATCTGTGGATACTGGCTCAGGGGGCTCTGCTCTAGGCCTCTTTTCTGGAGGAGGGAGAGAGGCCCTGTCTGGATGAGGCTGGGCTCCACGAATTAAAGAGATGAGATCCTCAGCCAAAGAAAGCATATGGGAGCTGGTGCTGGGCCTGTGAGAGGGGGGCTTGGCAGGCACAGGTTTTGATGCTTTGGCTGCTTTAGCCCTGGCAAAGGCCTTAATAGACATAGCTGGAGGAGGCCTAGCAGCTCCACATGCAGGGGTAGAGATATCCAGGGGAATGGTGTCTGATAAATCCTGTGAAACCGCAACAGAAGGTTGGGTTTCAGAAGCCGTTTCTACCAGGTTAGAAGAGGCCTCGGTAGAAGGCAAGTTATCGGCTGAAGAAAGAACCGCTTGCTCGGTTTCGGCCGAAACCGAGACACTCGTGGTTTGCTTAACCGCGGTTTCGGCCGAAACCGCGGACCGCGAGTGTCGGTCCTTTTCTTTGCGTTTTTTGGTTATTTGCGTAGTCGGAGGATCCGACGGCATAATGTAGGCAAAATCGGAGCCGAAAATCTGTTCAGCAAAGTCCGAGCGACGTCTAAGCGTCCGCCGGTTAAAAGAAGCACAGGCTAGACAAGCTGCTACGTCGTGGTCTGGGCCTAAACAATGTATGCAATAGGAGTGGAAATCTTTATGAGGTATTTGTTTCCCACAAGATAAACAGTAATTAACTTTCTCTGACATCGGCTGAGGCAAGAAAGAGTCCCCAATGGGGTACTTAGCTTTATAGAAGTCTTCGAAGTAGTATTCGGTAGTAGTAATCTCTGGATCTGACCGACCGGCACTTGCGAACAGCTTCTGCTTCGGGCGCCATGCGGCAAGAAAGACTGGGGAAAATGGCGTCGGCTGATGCCTTTATACCCGAATAACTGCCGCAATGACGTCGGGTGAAGTGCAACACCAGCCGAAGCCAGACCCAGACTTTGGAATCCGGCCGACCGAAGGGCTGCCTGACGACAGGACAACCCATTTGTAAAGACTGCAGATGCATCCTTGAAGGACATCTACTAAAGCACCAATACACTGAGCCAACACTTCCTGGAATTTATTAATTACAGTGTCCTGGACCAGCTCATTCTGACCCCCACTAGGGGAAGCAACATCCTTGACCTGGTTATTACTAACATGGGCGACCATTGCTCTACACCAATAGTCAATCTCTCCTTGGTCATATCAGACCATAAAGTAATCATCATGGAAATCCCCCCCGCAAAGGTAACCACCTTGAAAAACTTCTCCAAAGCTGACTTTGGACTCCTAGAAACAGAGGTGGCTAATTTCTTTTTTCCCTTCTGGAGGTTGGAATCATGGGCTCAGAGGAGCCACCAATGGGAAGGGGGTACTCCCAATGGGAGAAAGTAATCTACCACCCAGTCCTAGACAACTGGCCTGCTCCCTACTGCCTAACTCCTACTAGGAAAACGAGAGCTTATGGGGGGATTCCCAGGCAGGAATTAATAGACATTAGGCTTCTCACCTATCCCAGGAATACATCATTCCACTGAAACAAATAGGCTAACTAGGCGAAGGTGGAGAAGACATCAGGGCAAGGTCTTGGGAAGCAAGAATAACAAAAATTAGATTGCAAAACTATTTTGAAATACATGCCAGATAGGAATTTCTAGGACACAATTAGCCAATGAATTCCTTCAGAATGGGAGAGTCATTTGATCAAATGTGTTCCCTTTTGCCTTCTTGAACATAAGTGGAACTCAATGTGTCACGTTTATGAAGACTTTGCACTACTCTATGGTGGTAATGACTTCAAAAAGACAGTGGTGCTGGCCTGCAGACTGGGATATCCTACTGCACAGTAAGGCAACATCACATCTAACACTGCTGAACACAAGTCCAACTCCTAGGAAAATTGCTACAGAGACCATCCCTGAGCAAAGTTAACAAAATAAACAATTCAGTGAAGCAAGTGTATAGTGATCAATATATTTTTAAAATACTTAAACAATGACTCAACTGATAACTGCATCCTCTCTGCATCAGTAGGAAAGCATTTCAGAAAAATGCCTATAAAATAAAGGCTAGCAATAGAATTAAAATCATACTATGCTTATTTTTTTAGTACTTAACTTAAAATGCCTGATATCACCAGCTTACCTCTTTAATAGTGGACTGAGGCACTGTTTCTGGTCCAATCTCTGCATTCACGTAAAGCAAGGCAAACAAATAGCCTGTTCTTCCAAAAAGCAGCTCATCAGGAAGATCAGAGTCTAAACTCACTACTGTTCTTTGCAACTGGAGAAGTCTGGAGAAAGGGAAAAAACAGATGGAATTAACATACACACACACACACACACACACACACATATATGTGTGTGTATATTATAAACACACACAGACACACAAACAAATATATCTCATAGTCCTCAATCATGTAGAATTTCAGATGTTACATATAAAAAAATTATCTCAAACCAGTCCATTTTTCAGCAAACTTTCCATTTTTTCTGCAACAATTGTCAGCACTAGAAATTCACTTCAAATATTCTGAAAAAAAGTGCATCACTATAAGAAAGACAATGAAGCTCATCTTAATGAGTTAGTACATTAAACACATATAAACACATATAATTAGTTCAAAATGTCTTAAAAGTTTTATGATCTCCAAGGACAAACACCCACAAGTAGAAAAACTAATGCTTTAGAGCAAATCCAAACATACATAAAAGTTTCCCAGCAAAGATGCATTGTCATTAGATTTACAATCTTCCCAGTTTTCTGAGGGGATTCCAAAGAGAACTGAAGATGATCATCGTCAGCATCCTGTCACACTGGAGAATCAAACTGTTCCACTTAAATTGCTGTCCAGGGAAAGATCCGACAAAAGACAACCTTTGTACCTTTTTAGAAAAAAAAAGTGAACATACAGTATCACACTGGTAAGTTGCAAAGTGTTTCCGGAGGACATACATCTGAGAACATTTCCTGGTCAGCTGTGCTTTAGAACTACATGGTTGAGTGAGTACACATGTGGCAGGTTGGCTTCTTTCACTACTCTTTTAAGAAGTCGAACAGTCAGCAACATAATTTCAGTAAATTGAACAATGTCTGCGCTGGCACTACAATGTGAACCAAATGACTGGCTAATAAAATATTGATGCCTACTCTGAAAAAACATAATGGCAGCGGTGTACTACTAGTAAACAATTACAGACTGCTGCTGTTGCTCTGCAGATTCTTTTATCATAAAAGTTTATATATCTCCCTGGTTTCAAACATGATAGCAGTCTGAAATGTCGGGACCTGGGCTAGCAAATTCCATAATATTAACAATGAATGGCTGAAAAAATAGGCTTACATATACTAAGATAGCCACTGCTTAGAATACTCCCTTTTGTCGGAGGCATGGCGATCTCAGAGTTGGTATATACAAGTTCAGTGGATGTAGGGGGCAAGCCCTCCACTTTGAGGGTGCAGGCCGGACTGCTCCACTTGCAAAAAAAAAAAAAAAAAAAAAAAAATTTTAAGGAGAACAGCAATGTTTGATATTTGCTCTTCTCTTTTAAGTTTTAGTCTTTTTTTTTTTGGTGTGTCAGCAATTATGCATTATGAGTGCCGACATTTCACTAGGGACCTTTCAGTCATCATCAGTTTACCTTCATAATGTCGAAAGCGCATCCTGGAATGTGCACATACACAAACTGTTTTCGTGAATACTGTCCTACCGACTTGTCTAAATGTCAAACAAAACAGTGAACGCCGACATTTCCGACTGCTCCACACCTGAAACAAGTGCTACTATGGATCAAAAAGGGGGTGAGACTGTTACTCGGAATATCGGCGTTCGCGGTTTTGAGAAGTCGCAACCTGGAGTTCACGGAAGCTGTTTCGGGGATGTGCTTGTCGAAATTATGAAGGTAAACCATCGGGGATGTGCTTGTCGAAATTATGAAGGTAAACCATCATCAACAATGCAGGATGGAATAGCACTAAAACCAGAGCCAATTATGACAACTCTGGTTTCCTTTCCATGCGGAACATCACATTTGACGTTCTATCTACACCTTAGAGACGGGTTGTACTTTTCCTCCATAACATGGTAGTGTCCATTATAGCTCTTGGAATATGTCAATATTCTATCACCCTCCTTCCTTCCCCATCTTAAACATAACTTATCATGCTTTTTACATTCCTGAGTTTTACTCTGTTCTGCTTTATCTTGCTTTTTGCCAAAGTTTCTAAAAAAGTATTTTTTTTTTTTTACAAAAATCTAATACTTCTAGTCCCAAATCAGCAGTCTTGTTTAGCTTGTTATATTACTGATTAGCTAAACCATATAAAGACCACGAAAATCTTTCACTGTATTCAGTCTAATACAGATGCACCTATTAAAAGACTTCTCTGTGAAAAATCGCTACTGTAAATAAAATCTTTGTTTAATAATCCAGCTTCATGGCATACAGGAATGAAACCCTGACTATGATCCTGATAACCATATGTTTGATGGGCACCATGGGCATTTGAGGGACTGGGGGTGGGGTGAGCATCAGCAGTAATGCCTCCTCATTTATTTTGTGGGAAGGAAGACTACTAGGCCCACAGCGCCAGTGACAACTACTGGTGAGTGGGTGTAGCAACTACCTTTAATGGCCTCACTTGCAACAGTCAGCTCCCTGCTAACTCAGGATACAAGATACACACACACACACCCCCTACCTGCCTCCCTCGCTCTAACACACACACACACACACACACACACACACACACACACACACACACACACACACACACACACACACACACACACACACACACACACACACACACACACACACACACACACACACACACACACACACACACACACACATCCCTACCTGCGCCCCCCCCTCACACACACACACACACACGCACACACCCCTACCTGCCTCCCTCCCTCTTAATACACACACGGCTGAACTTCTGTTTTTGGGCTGCCAAAAATTATCCTGCTCTGTTAACCCAGTGTTTTAGAATCTGATTAGCTGCTATACCACACACACACACACACACACACACACACACACACACACACCTACCTGCCTCCCTCTTTCACACAAAGACATACGTGATACCGCTCAACCTAGTGAGCTCAAGAAATATGGAAAAAGGCTGTCATAATGGGGAAAGGCCAAACCTAAGGACACATTTTAAATATTGCTCCTATAAACTTATGAAGTTGATAAGTTTTGCATTAGTACAAATTTTGTGAAGCATATGAAATCTAAAGCTCAAATGTCTGCCATTGTTTTCTGACTTCAGTCCTCAATGATATGTCAGGGATTTGCCAGTAAAACACCATTTTATGAGAAACAGACCAAAGAAGGCAAAAACAAGGACATTCTGCTAAATTCTGGACAGTGGATAGCTACTCACATGCACCGTTTCTTATTCCAGCCTTGATTAAAAAAAAACAAAAAAAACCTTCAGGGTCTTTGAACAAGATTGTCCAGTTCGTCAGCTCTGCAATAATTTCTACTAGCTGGCAAAAGGGAGAGAAAGCAGATCCTTATACACACAACATAAATCCAGGACCTGTCTTAGTTGGGAGGGAACCAGTTGTTTACAATTTCCCTCTAAGTTCTAACTGCTGGCAGAAAACACAGGGCAAGTGAGCAGCTTCTCAGCATCAGCCACAAACATGGAAGCTGTTTCTTCTTCTTTTTCTTCTCCAAAAATTAAAGGCAAGCAGCACCTTAGCCACACACTCAAATTAAGTTGCTCAGCCGCAAACAGGGAAGTTTCTTTCTTGTCTTTTAATAAACTGTAGATGAGCAGTGCAACTTTTCTTTGTTTATTTACATGGTTGGTTGTGAATGATGCCTGAAATTCAGGTGGGTGCAAGTGAGCTTGCGGACCTCTAGAATTTATCGCACAGACCCCAGTTTCAGAAACACTGTCTGAACAACTTAGCTGCTGCTGTCCCAAAACGATTTTGGTTATCCAGAGTAGCATCCAAATGTTTGGCTTTAATATCATCAGTCAAGGAGTGAAGGCAAAGCGAAGAATAACTCCTCATAAAAATACCTAAGGTAGCAGCCCTGAAAGAGGCTTCAACGGAATCATGACTGCATTTTATGGAGTGACGAGCGGCCCATAAAGTAGACGCAAGCAAGGAAAGAGCTGAAGCTTTCCCTTCTGAATCAGGCAAATCAAACACAACCTTAGCTACCTGAGAAAGGAGAGTTGTGGCATATCTAGTCATGTGGGTTTGGTAATTAATAGCCTAAAAAGACAAGGTGGCAGTAGTACACACCTTCTTACCCAATCTCTCCATAGCTCTACTATCTTTATATGAAGAAGCTTAGAGGAGGGCAAAAGTTTACAGGGCTTATCTGTAGAAACTGAAACTACAGAAGGATCAGCAAAAGGATACTTGAACAAAAACTTGCAGTCCTCTAGCACCTTGCACAATCTATCATGTTTCTTAGGAGCAGGGGCTGACAGTCTGGAGCTAAAGAAGCATGAGACAAACGTGTCCAAGAGAGAGGCCAAAGCAGGAGGAACTGCAGATGGCTTAGGTGATTCCAGTTGTAAAAGCTCATAGTATCTTTTTTGAATATAAAATGCCTGGGAATAGTCTTATTTTAAAATACATCATGCAAGCTACAGTATCCCCAAAGGATAATTTTCAAAAGGGTAATTCAGGCTCAAGGAATTTTCTTCCTCTGAACTATAATCTAGTGGAGAAGGAATTTGAGAGGAGTATTCTTCTCCAGAAACACACGGTGGTGGTGCTGCGGTAGCGTTGTCGCCTCACAGTAAGACGCTGTCCGGTTTGATTCTCAGCTAGAGCGTCTTCTGCGTGGAGACATGCGTGAATGGGCGTACCTTCATTGAAGGTTGTGCGTCAGGCCTGGCAAGCCGGTACGCAAAAATCAACTGCCAATCATTAGTGGACCGGAGTTCCACTGTGGCGACCCCTAACCGGGAAAAGCCGAAAGACAAATTCTTCTCCAGAAACAAAGTCCTCATCAGAGAAATCCGGTTCTCTTGCCCTCTTAACAGCAGTGGAAACCAAGGATGAGGGGCCGATGCCCCCATTGAACAGACCTCGGGTAAAATCTTGCCATTCACACTGGGGATATTTAGCATTTGGGGTTACATGATTCAACCTTTGTTTTTTCATAAAGGATGGTGACTGCACAAATGATCCTTGGCAGTTCGAACCTTGGCAAAATTCAGTACAAGTAATGGGAACCTCTTCCCGGGCTAAGACTTAAGGAATGCACCTAGGCCTCTCGGAAATGATCAACCGTGGCTGCCTTAAACATCCAGAGAAGACATTTGTAAAGTCTCAGAGGACATGCGAGAACTCAAATCCATGCCAGTCACTGAAGGAGTTGTGGCAGTGGAATACAATGCAAACATCGAATGGTCTTCAAGGCTATCACTTCCTTCTACAGAGACATCCGGTGGAGGATGGTCAGCAACAAGACCAGGACTATACTTTACTTTCTTCTTGGGGGACAGCTGTCCCTCAGAGCAGGAGGATTTGGCCATGGTACCCACACTGGTTCTCATGCTGCTGCAGAGAGATTGACCTACTGCCAGCTGTGATATTGAGAAAACAAGAACTTATGTACTCAACATAACATTCGATGTATGTAGTCCATCTCGCCTCACTTTCTTACCCTTGGGTTCGGAGCCGAACTCGGCCACACTCTTGCTCGAAGTCTTCAATTGGCTCGTGGCTAAGAGGTATCCCATGCTGCAACGCGCCTATCCCCAGATCTTGTTTGCTGCAAACTCACATACACACACACATACCAACACGCTGAGAGGAAGAACCAACCCAACTAATCAAAAAGGAGTGCTGAAAACAGAGACTAAACCTCTAGGTCCTCCAGGAGGAGGTAGGTGGGTGGGTTAGTAAGAATGTGAGGCGAGATGGACTACATACATCGAACGGTATGGTGAGTACATAACTTCTTGATGTTATGTAGTCCAATCTCACCTACATTCTTACCCTTTGGACAGTGCCCCTAGCACCTAAACCTTGGGTGGCTCACTGGAAAATACTCCTGAGCACTGTGGAACCAGAGGAAGATTTGCCTCTAGATATCAGATCCAATTTGTAGTGACTAATAAAGGTGTGAGGCGATGCCCATGTGGCTGCAGCACAAATATCATCCATAGACATCCTAGCCTGAAAAGCAGTAGAGGTAGACACCGATTGTGTAGAATGAGCCTTCACTTTAAAGGGTAATTCCTTGCCATTTGAAGTATAAATGAAGGAAATGCAACTAGAAATCCATCTGGACAGAGAGTTACTTTAGAAACTGGAGCCCCAAGTTTATTGTCTGAGAAACAGTTGATCTGATTTCCTAATATCTTTAGTTCTATGTAAATAGAAACGCAATTGTCTGTGAACATCTAGCTAACGAAATTTAAATTCTGCCCTGTTAGAGAATTCAGGGAAAAATACAGGCAGCTCAATGGACTGGTCGAGGTTGACAACCAAGGCAACCTTAGGCATAAAGGAAGGATTAGGTCTCGTGAAATACCAAGTAAGGGGGCCAAACCGATAAAGCTTGGAGTTCAGAGACCTGCCTAGCCGAAGTGATGGCTATCAAAAAGATTGTCTTCCAAGACAAAAATTTAAATGTCACAAGTTGCTGCGGGCCCAAAAGGAGGCAAAGTAAGCCGCTGTAACACAAAATTGAGGTCCCATGGCATTACAGGGCAAAGACTGGAGGTCAAAGTAGCATAGTCCCTTTCAGAAAAGCCCTACAAAGTTTGTGTACCATAAGATTGGGTTCATTAGCAACATGAAATGTGGAAATGGCTGCCAACTGCACTTTGATAGTTGCTGCAGCTGATCCCTGACTGAACAGTTGAAAAAGAAATCCTAAAACTGATGAAATGAGAGCTGTATAGGGATCAATCTGCCTTTCATGAGCCCAAATAGAGAATTTCTTTCACTTACTGAAATAAATCTTCCTAGTAGAAGGCTTGTGGGAAGAAGAAAGAATATGAACCACCTCCGGGGAAAAATCATGAAGCCTGACTAGGGACAGAAATGGTGCAGCCATGATGTCAAATTGAGGGTCTGAATGGAGGGATGGAACTGCCCTGACATTTGAGTCAACAGATCTGGCTCTGGGTCCAGAATCCAAGGATCATCCATTAGATAAGGGTGGAGAAAAGGAAACCAAATCTGACGAGGCCAGTGTGGTGCAATCAGTATAATCTTGCTTTCCAAGGATTGTGCTTTCTGAATAACCTTCGTTATCAGAGGGACTGGCGAGAAGGCATAGAGAAGACCGGCGGGGCCAATCGTGAACCAGAGCGTCCCTGGGTGCCTCCCCCTTCGGCAATCACGTTGGACTTCCCCAGTATGTGCATTGCCACTAGAAAGTGTCGGAAAGATACTGCCCACTGCCACACCCAAAGTGCCTCTCTGCAAAGGGGAGACTACCTGGTTCCTCCCTGTTTGTTCAGATACCATACCACTAACATGTTGTCTGAGTGGATTGCAATTGTCCCATGAGGAAGAAAGCCCTGAAGTGCTTACAATGCTAATATCACCGCTCTTATCTCTAGGACACTGATATGCAAGTGGGTCTCATGCTCTTTCCACGTGCCTTGGACTGTCCTGCCGAGATAATACCCCACACCCGATCTGGGAGGCATCCGTGGTCACCGTGGCAACTGGAGAAGTAAGAACGAAAGGCATGCTTGCGTTGAGATTGCTGGTCTGAAGCCCAGCGCAGATCCTGCTTGCACTTGTCTGTAGTCAGAATAAGTTAGGAGAGTGGGAGATGCTGTAGAGACCATTGGGCAAAAAGAAGCCACTGAAGAAGCTTCATGTGTAGTCTCGCAAGAGGAACTAGCATAATCGTGGCAGCCATGGTCCCTAGTAACTCAAAGACAACATTTGCCTTGACCCTCTTCAATGGTAGAAAAGCATAGACCTGCTGCTGTAAAACCTGAATTCTCTCTTCTGGTAGGAAGGCCCTCATGAGCACAGTGCCTAATTTAATAATATGTTGCAGGACTTGGAACAATCTGTTAATGACAACATTAACAGAAAGCATAACAAGTTGTTACGTGATATACAAGCTTATGAGACAAATACTGCATTTACGAATTTTGTTTCTTTTGGCAAATATAATAGAGCTCACAATGGGGGCCACCAGTCTACAGTTCAAAGGAAAGTTAATGCAACTAATGATGTTGAAGCTGGTACTAGCAGTAAATGGTCCAGCTCCTTTGATAGAAACAATCCATCTTTGAAATCAAATATAGAACCATGCTTATTGAATAGCAGTAGGCATATTCATGTTAACAGTATTCCTGTGAATCCGGATGGTAAATTATCTGCTGATAAGGAAAGTGGTTCTAGATCAGATTCTGACAGTGATAATTGTGTGAGTGTTTCTGAGACTGGGCCTAGTAATAAATCGAATGCTGGACCTAATCATAATACTGGGCCCAAACAATCCACAGCCTCGAGTACCACCTTGAACAAAAAACATTTAAATTCAGCAAAATCTGTGTTAACAAGGAGTCGGACTTTTCTGAACTCCCATTCTTCGGGAGACGAAACTTAGATTCAAATTCTGGTCATTTTAGTGTTATTAATTTGACGGATTATGTTTTTTCTTCAGATGAAATTAATGTTCTTAGTTTGGGACTAAACTTTGTTCCTCATTCAAGGGCTAATTATGTAAAAACTGTTGTGGATGTCAAAAAATATGTAAGAAAATTGAATTTACAATATCTGTTACATGATATGTCTACAACCAACAAAGTATTTGTTAAACCTTCAAATTTTTGTCCCAAGTTGCACCACACCCTGAACACTTTTGAGGAAATATGCATACAAGACATAGATGTCATGCTTAATAGCAAACGTAAATGTAATTACAATCTTACAGTTTCAGAAAACAAAGCTTTGAAAAAGTTAAAAGATTTGTGTAGTAAATATAGGTTTATGAAAAGTGATAAGGGTAATAACATAGCTGTGATGACTAGAGAAGACTACAGTGAAGGTGTTTTGAAACTTTTAAATAACAGGGATGAATATGTTACTATTTCACTGTTAGAGATTCATAAGCGTCAGCGTATCATACATTCATATTTGTATGAAGCCCTAATGGAGGGTGACATTAGTCATGAATTATATGAATTTTGTGTGATAGATCAACCACGCATTGGGGTTTTTTTTGGGATTCCAAAATCTCATAAATCCTTGGTCAATCCACCTTTCAGACCAATTGTGTCTTCATCCCATTCAATAACTGAAGGATTGGCTTTGGTCATCGATGCCTTGTTGGGACCCACCATTTATAAGGAAAAGTCATATTTACGGGATTCCTGGCATTTTTTAAATAAATTAAATGCATTCCTTTCTACTTTTAGTTTCCATCCAAATAAACATTCAATGCTTACTGTAGACGTGGTGTCATTATATACCTGCATTCCTCAAGACCTGGGCATTGAGGCGGTACAGAATTTTTTATCTAACCATTACAATGGTTTTTCTACAAATACTGTTTGTTTAATTTGTAGATTTTTAGAAATTATTTTAGAAAATAATTTTTTTCTGTTCGAAAAAACCTATTATAGACAAAAAAAAGGAGCAGCAATGGGGTCCCCAGCTGCTCCTGCGTATGCCAACGTCGTCATGGCAATGTGGGAACGTCAATTCATGCCATTGCTGACTGACAAATTTAAAATTGTATTTTTTTGTCGTTTTATTGATGATTTATTTTTTATTTTAGATCAAAGTGATGTTAACAACGAAGAGTTTTGTAGTTATATCAATTCTTTATCATCTTATATTAAATTTGTTATTGGGGGTAAAGGTACCAAAGTTGATTTTCTTGATGTTAATTTAAGATGGGATTTTGATGAGAGTAGGATTCATAGTACCATTCACAGGAAGAAAACTTTCAGTAATGGTTACCTTCATTACAAAAGCGGTCATCCGACACATGTCATTGCTAACATTCCCAAAGGGCAATTCATTAGAGCTAGTCGAATGACATCAAAGGAATCTGATGTCATTGATGAGTTTTGTTTCATCAATTCCTTATTTTCCAACAGAGGTTTTCCTATAGCACAGTTGGAGCAAATAGCGGATGATGTCCTTTTGAGACGTAACACTGATTTTCCACCTTTATTAAATTTATCTGGTGAAGGTATTAAGTCATGTGATAGTACAACAAAAAGCATTTGGACCAATAATATGATTTGTAGCCTTGGAATGAATTCAGACAGTAAGCATATTAAAAATATCATCACAAAAAATTGGCAAATAATCAAAGGCAATGCTGAAATGTTTGGCATTTTAGGTAAAAAAACAGTATTTGTTCATAGAAATGATAAGAATCTAAAGAACATATTAGTACAACATAAAAATGTTAAATCAAGTGTTGAAACAGTAAAGAAGGGAATGCATTGTTGCAATGGTTGCAATATGTGCAGGTACATTTCAGTGGGTCCATATATCACAGTTTCTACTTCAGAAAAAATTTTTGCACTGCCAGGTTATGTCAATTGTCGGAGTGCAGGTATAGTTTACATTGCTCTTTGTTCCTCATGTCCTGCATTTTATGTGGGCATGACGACCAGAGAATTAAGAACACGCATTAGAGAACATTTATATTGTATTAAAACAAAGGATGATAAGAATGCTCTTTTTAAGCATTCGCAAATGTGTAGGTTTTTCCATAAGTTTTTATTTTCTATTTTAGAAGTATGTCATAAAGATTTGAGGGAAGGGGATTTCAAAAATTCATTGTTATGTAAGGAAGCTGAGTGGCAAATAAAATTAAAGGCAGACCAGTCACCAGGACTTAATGAGTCAATTAATATGAAATGTTTTTTAAAAAATCAAAAATTAAAAATAGATAAAAGCAATGATTTAATCTGTTTACATATTTTGTAAAATATTTTATTTTTTTGAATATATATATATTTTTTTAAGTAAAAGGTATAATATTGTATTAATTGAGTAATTAACATCAATTATGTTGTGTTAATTATATTTGTATTTAAGTAGGTTGTATGGTGGTGTATTTTATTCTGAAGAAGTCTACGGATGAAAGCGGAAATAAAAAATTGTGTTACGCTATTTCTTGGTGGTTTTGGTCGCATTTGAGTTCACAGTAGCTGCTTTTTGCCTTTTTGTACATTTTTACTTGTTGGAGCTTTGGTATTTTGTTTTTTAACAGTGCCTAATTCAGCGCTGATAAAGGTAACATGCTGCGAGGGCAACAAGACAGACTTTTCCCAATTCAGAGTAATTCCCAGACTTTTGCACAGCGCAATAGCTGCGTCCCTGGTCTGTAGCAGTAGATGCCTGGTGGTGGCAGACAGCAGCAAGTCTTCCAGGTATGGAAACACTTGGAATCCCTGACGTCTCAAGTGAGCCATTACCACTGCCATGTATTTGGTGAACACCCAGGGGGCTGTGGTGAGACCAAAGGGCAGGGCGCGAAACTGAAAATGACTGGCTCCCAGCCGGAAGCGTAAGAGACTTCTGGATGCCCTGTCCATCTTGATATGTTAGTAAGCATCCTTGAGGTCAATGGAGCACATCCACACATCTTTCCCTAATAACGGGAGAATTGACTGTAACGTGACCATGTGGAACTTGGATTTCCCTACAAGAAGGTTCAAACGGCTGAGATCCAAGATGGGTCTCAGGTCCTCTGTTCTTTTCAGCACCAAAAAGAATCTGGAGTAAGTCCCTAATCCTACTTGGTCTGAGGGGACAGGCTGGATGGCTCCCTTTAACAGCAACTTTTGTACTTCTAAAGTTGTGGAATCCCTTTGACTGGGTGGAACGTCTGGGATTCTTTTGTTTGAGGGGGGATAAGAAAGAAGGGGAATATGATAACCTCTGGAAATTATCTTTAATACCCACTCATCTCGGGTGATGTCTCGCCAGGCTTCTGGGTATAGAGAAATGCGACCCCCAACTGGCTCCTGAGCCGCACAGTCTGGCCTCCCCTCAGGAGCACTGGTAGGGAGAACCACAAAAGGAACCGTGGTCCCCCTGGTTACGCGGGCCTCCTCTGCCTCTACGGCAGTGTCTTTTCACCCCCCTCCTCTGCCTCTGGAGGGGGAATCACTGTGTGCGTCGTGAAAAAACCTCTGCAACTTTCTGAACCACATTTTTTCACCCTTCTGGCCCTTGGGGTAAGGTCTAGAAGGCATGGAAAAATGGACTCCCACGGCAGACAGGGTTTTTCCTTCCTGCTCGCACCTAGTGATAGAGTGTCCTTCACCTTGGTTCCAAATAAGGATGAACCGTCAAAGGGGACGTTGGTGAAAGTAGACCTGAAGGCCTCCGCGAAGTTGCACAGGTACATCCAGGAGCGTCTCCTAAGAGAGACTCCAGAACCCGCAGCCCAACTCGCTCAGTCGGCTGCGTAAGAGATCAGCCTCATGGAGGAGTTGGTAATAGAATTTAGGGGAGACATCTGAGCACTGACCTTCTGAGCCACAGCATCAGAAACGTTACCCTGTAGAGAATCTCCCAGGTCTTTTAGGAGATCTCTCTGGAGCCGTGTAAAATGTGATAAATAGTTCAGCGACCACAGTGTAAAGGTCGTTGAAGAGAACACATGCTTCCCATACCTGTCCATAGCCTTAGACTCCTTGTTAGGGGGATGGATGGTAAATGAAGTTTCTGCAAGTTCCTTCTTGGTGCCTGCTGCCACCACCATGGCATCTACTGGAACGCCTTTCGTAAGAAATTATCTGTCCGGGGGAGCGGACAAAAACTTGTTGGGTCTCCTAGGGACCGGTTCCACAGTGTTTGGAGTTTCCCACATCTTTTGACAAACAAGGTCCAGGAGCTCGAACGGGGGGAGAAACTCAAGAGGTGGAGGGCTGAGACCCAAAGGCTTTCAGGAACACCAACTCCTCCTCAGAAGGGGCTTTGGAAGGCCAGTCGCCTCTCTGTCTCAATATTTCCAGGATATCTGAGAAAGAGATATCGTCAGAAGATGACTTGGAGGACCCCTCTGACTCCTCGAGGATGGTGTCAGATGTGAGAGACTCATCTTGGGAGTCAATGTGCTTCCTCTTGCACACTTCTCTTTCTGGGGGCTCCTCAGGTAAAAACTCTGGGGAGGCCTCAGAAAGTTGGGGACCACTCATGGAGGTATCCTGAGGCCTTGGGTCTCCGCTGTCCCTGGAGAGAGGGTGATCTGAGACCGACATCGGTGCTGGAGGGGGAAGAGTGTCAGTGCCATAAGATGCAGCTGACGACCTGGCCAGCACACTCCTCATGACCTCGAAAGCTGATCTCCCCGGCTCTGAAGGTCGACTAACCATGGAAGATACGGTAGTATCCCTCGGACCCGAGGAGATGAGGTCTGAAGCCGATGTTGGGCCCACACTCACCAGAGCCGAAGCACAGAGAGGAAGGCTAGGAGCCGAAGAAGATCGATCAGAGACCTCCCTCTTGGGTCCGACCAGTGAACTGTGAATCCTGGACCCTGTGGACTGTGCCGACGGGGTCAGAGCCGAGATGCCAGAAGGGGCTACTGGAACCAACCTCACGGCGTCTGACGGAACCGACAGCTCTGGCTCTGAAGAAAGGCTCGGAAGAGCAACAGCCAAAGATGAAGGGATGATGGGCTCCGGAGCCGACTGGGCTGGAGTCGAAAGCAATTTAGCCAGCACCGATGACTGGAGCAGTTTCTTCACCACTCTATCGACATTGTCATCGGAAAGGGTCCTAGAGAACCTAGAGGATACGGTCGGGTATCTGGAGCTCCCTGCAGAGGGAGACCTGTGAGTCGGAGAAAACGGTCGAAAAACTGGAGACTGGCTCCGAACTGGAAAATCTGTCTCCAAGAGACTGGGAGCCAATGTCGACATAATAGATGGGCTGCCTTCTGTCGGCCCTGAAGCCAGTGAAGCCAAAGAAGCAACTATAGTTCTGGTGATTTTCTCTAGCAGCTCCAAGGGAACTGACAGAGCCAGAGAGCGTTTCTTTGAGGATTTTTTGTCTGTTCTTTTGTCCGGTTTGGAAGGAGAGGATCTGGAACTAGAAGACCTCTCCAAGTCTTCTTCAAAGGAAGGTTTCAGCAATCCTTTCAAAATAAGCTTGTTCTTCCTCTCTTGCAGCACAACGGGACTGAAAGCATGGCAGAACAAGCAGGATTCTTGGAGATGAATAGCCCCCAAGCAATACACGCACACTGAGTGCACATCAGTCAATGACATCTTATTATTACATTTCACACACTTTTTAAAGTTTGAAGGCCTGTGCTCTTTAGAATCCTTGGACATGCTGACAGAAAAAAACACACACACAGGGAAAAACAGTAGGGACACATTCACCAAAAATAACCAACTATAGAGCACGGGAAACTAGAACCTCTAACTGAAAACGGCCTAGAGACCACAGGATAACCATAGGGAGGACTAGGTCCTCTAAGTTAAACGGGCCTAGCCCAGGGAATAAGCAGGAAAAAAACACCAGAACAGGCACACAACCAGCTAACGGATATACTTCAAAAACACAGAGGAGGACTAGGTCCTCTAACTGAAATGGGCCTAGCCCGTAGACACCAAAAAAGGAATGGGATACCAAGAAAAAAAGGGCCAACAGAACAGGTCACACAACCAGCAGAAGCAATACACACACACAAACTATGAAAATAGCTTTTGGAGCTACAATATTGAGAAATAAATCGAAAAATTACTTGGCCACGGCCAAGAGCGAGACCACGTCCAAGCATACAAGCGGTAAACGAGATCTGGGGATAGGCTCGTTGCAGCATGGGATACCTCATAGCCACAAGCCAATTGAAGACTTCGAGGTAGATTATGGCCGAGTCGGAGCCGAGGTTCAGCTCCGAACCCAAGGGCATGAATGTAGGTGAGATTGGACTACATAACATGATGAGTTTATTCTCATTTATTATCTGCATTTGATTTGGAGGGCGGCCACGGTGGTGCAGTGGTTAGCATTGCCGCCTCACAGCAAGAGGTTCTCCGGTTCGATCCTCGGCTGGGGTGCCTTCTGTGCGGAGTCTGCATGTCCTCCCTGTGGTCGCGTGGGTTTCCTCCGGGTGCTCCGGTTTCCTCCCACATCCCAAAGACATGCTGCAGGTGGATTGGACACTCTAAATTGGCCTTAGGTGTGCGTGTGAGTGTGCCTTCTGTGGAAGGTTGGGCGCTGGGCTGGCAACTCGACACCGTAAAACTCCACTGCCATTCAATGTGCGGACAGGTGATCCGCTGTGGCGACCCCTAACCGGGATAAAGCCGAAAGAAGAAGAAGAAGATCTGCATTTGATTTGGTATCTCTGTAATCTGCACAACTGTTGTTACTCTCCTTCTTGCTGTGTGATATAGCTGAATAGCTGTTATTGTTGACCTCAGTTTGTAGTGAAATCCTTTGTATACTGGCCTGTTTTCTTAGTGAGAGAAAGTGAACAGAACTCGTTTAATCTAGCCAGGGTATTTCTGCATCTGTTATTGTTTAGATAATTGGTCTGGTTTCTGTTCTGTGCCTTAAATAGCCAGCTTTTTAAATCAGATATACCTGTTGCTCTACCTGTTGCAGAGAGGCTGACCTACTGCCAGCTGTGATATTGAGAAAAGATTAGTTTATTCTCATTTATCGTCTGTACTTTTGATTTAATATCTCCACCCTCCCAGTTCTTGTTGTGGACTTTTTGTCTTGGTGGCTTTGAGTTGCCCACCTCTGGTATAAAGTTGATACTGGACACTCCCCTCCAGTCACATTACATCAGCTCATTCTACTGTTAATAGTGAGAACTTAGCAAAGGCCCACCCCTTCAGCTTCTGCATATTGAATTATCTCAATATCAAAAATGTTCCCACCTTTCCTGGAACTAGTGTAGTCCAGATACAGATTTGCTGTATCCAGGATTATTTGTAAGCTTCTGAGTGGTGCTCTTCAAATATTTCCCTTAGATCTGCTAGTTCTCTGCTCTCCTGCACGTTTATTAGCTTATTAGTCTAGCACTTTACCAGACTTCTTGTAGCAATTATTGTATCACACAACAGTGCTACCGGCACTAAACATTCTACAAGGAAACAGCTCCAGTACTTCTTATTAATTCCCACTCCTTCAGGCATGTCTAAAGGTCAGTTCCCTGTACTTTCTCCCATTAGCCTGGTGAGCTTGGGCATCCTGAGTCAATGTAGCAACTACCTCATGTACACTGACAACCCTCTCCTCTTACCTCCCAACACTCAGACTTGCGAGAGACGCACTTATATATACAAACTGGAAGCCATGCCAAGAGCCATGGTCAAGAGGAGGTGGTCAACACTTGCACCACAACACATGGAACACATAGCCCTCCAGAACACACACCAGCACTTCCTTCACATAAAAACACAAACCACACACTCACCTTCGCAGAGGCTCTCAATAAAAATCTACACAAACAGCAGAGACCTCCAAGGCAGAAACGCACTTGACCACCACAACACAACACTAATCATGAGGTACATAACTCTCCTAAACAGTGTGCCACTCAATCAAAGCCCCTACGGCAAAACAGCATGCCCAACACATTAGTCATAGGTGTCTCGATAGTGAGGCACACTGATGTCCCACTCACTAGGTTGAATAAGGAGAAAGTAACAATCAGCTGCCTATTAGGCGCCAGGATCCACCACATAACGCACACATTCAGGTTCCTCAACAACAGGCACAAATATGGCTCTGTCATTGTATATGTGGGTGTGAATGACCTGAGATATACCTCCCTGGACTACATGAAAAGAGACATGGAGGAGCTCTCTGATTATGTAGCCCATACGGGTATGACCCTAGCCCTGAGTAGCCTCCTACCATCACCCAGAATGATACCACAGTACAAGCAGAAAATGATTGAGTTCAACAAATGGCGAAGTTTCTGGTGTCATTCTAAGGGGATCCAATATCTGTCTTCCTGGGATGACATGACTGACAGACCTAGATGCTTTGCCAGAGATGGCCTGCATCTGTCACCCCTGGGCTTCCGGATACTGACAAAGGCTCTTGCCATCCCTATTGTACATTTCTTAGGTGGTGTTCCAAACACCAAATTACCACCGCAATAGCTACAAACAAATGCAATCTGAGGGTCATCCTACTCAATGCTAGAAGTCTAAATCTCAAAATGCACTCGCTCGAAGCACTCCATGGTGAACATCGACATTTGTGCTGTAACAGAGACCTGGTTCAAGGCAGCAGATAGCATGCCTGCACTACCAGGCTATAACTCATTCCATACCTTTCGGCCCCAGAACTTGGACCGAAGCTCCACAGGCGGTGGTGTTTCTATATTCATAAAGGATGCGCACACCTCCAGACTTGTAGCCCAACATGACGCAAGAGAGATACTTCAGGCGCAGCTAACATTGGGTAAGACAGAGAATTCAGGTCGTAGCCTGCTATAGGTCTCCAACCATGACCCAAGACTCACACTCCAAGTTCCTAACACCCTGGAGAATATTAGGGTCCAACCTAACACTCTCTTACTGGGCAACTTCAACTACCCCTCCCATTAACTGGGAAAACGACTTATGTACCAATACACTTATAGGTTCATAGGTTCATAGGTTAGTACTAGGCTAAGTGCCCTTGCGAGCCATTTCAAGCCTAGCCAATTATCCCCTGTGAGATTCACACCCTGTACCCTGTGTTTGTAAGGCAAACACCTTAACCATTAGGCCACCCTCCCCACTTGCCCAACGTTTCCTGGAATTCATTAATTCCAATGCCCTGGACCAGCTCATTCTTACCCCCACTAGAGGTAGCAACATCCTTGACCCAGTCATTACTAACATGGGTGACCACTGCTCTGTACCAATAGTCAACTCCTTCCTGGTTAGATTCGACCACAAACTAATCACCTTGGAAATCCCCCCCCCCCAAAGGTAACCACCATGAAAAACTTTGCCAAAGCTAACTTTGGGCTCCCAAAAACACAGGTGGCTAACTTCACGGCACCCATGCAAGTGGAGAACAGCTGCTTGACCGCTAAATCATACACTAATGCCCTGTATGAACACGTACACAAATGCATGGATCTCGCCATACCCAATAGAACCAAGATGCTCTCCTCCAAAAATAGGAAGCCAATCTGGTGGTCCCATGCCATAAACAAACTCCAGAAGGAGGAAACTGATGAGAAATAAGGTGAAGTCTCAAGACTGGAAAAACTCCCTTACCAGCCTCAACAAAAAGTTAAGATTCCTCATCAAATCCTCTAAAGCTAGCTATGAAAAACAGAATTGCAGCACATAGTAAAGACAACCACAAGGCCTTCTATAGTTATGTAAAGAATCTCCATGGCAATACCCAGATTTGCTCGGAGCTGTTGCACAATGGCACCTCCTATACAGAGCCAAAAGATATTGCCAATATATTGGCAGACAGACTCAGTGCCAACTTTACCTCTCTCTCCCCTACCAAAAGACCAATCACAATATCAGTAGATTGACAGGCACCCAGTATTACTGCTGCACAGTTTAAAACAGCACTGTCCAAGGTCAAGAATACAGCTTCTATGGGACTTGACAATATCCCTGGCTGTGTTCTACATGAACTACAGAGTGAACTGGCACCTCACCTGTGTGCCCTGTTCAATCACAGCCTCACCTCAGGCTTTGCCCCTACCGAATGGTGCACTGCTACAGTCATTCCTCTCCACAAAGGAGGAGCGACTACAGACCCTGGAAACTATCGCCCCCATTAGCCTGACAAGACTGATATGCAAAGCTATGAACACATCATCATGGACCTAATAAACAAAGATATAGGGAACCTCCAAATTCTGGCTCCCACACAGTTTGATTTTGTGAAGGGTAGATCATGCCTGCTCAACCTGACTTCTATGAGTCAGTCACCAGAGCTGTGGATGAAAGCAAGGTGGTTCATACAGCCTACCTTGATCTGGCCAAGCCTTTGATACCATTCCCCACTCAGGAATCACAGAAAACTCACCAAGCTAGGCATCAACCCCTATATCGCTAGGTGGGTTGCAAACTGGCTCACAGGTAGTACCCACAGTGTGAAAGCAGATGAATCCAAGTCAAACTGTCGACCAGTCACAAGTGGAGTCCCACAGGGTTCAGGTCCTGGGTCCTTTCCTATTTGGTATCTACTTCTCTGAAGTCCAGGCCAACACGAAGGGACTCTGGCTGACAAAGTTTGCAGACAATTGCAAGTTGGGAGCCATAATTAACTCCCCAAGTGATGTTGACATCCTACAGAAAGGCCTCACTGAGACCAGTGATTGGTGTCAGAACCGTGGCCTTAAGCTCAATGCCAAAAAAAAAAAAAAGTGTTGTCATCCCCTTTGGGAAAAACCTGGTTTCCACGAATTACCACACTGATGGTAGTCCACTGAACACAGAAGGCATCATAAGAGATCTGGGAACACAGGTTGACAGCAACCTCTCTTTTGACCACCACATTGCCACTGTGGTCAGAAAGTCCTATGTGGCACATCTCATTACTAAGGGTTTTGCATCCAGGAATAAGGAGGTCATTGTCTCCCTCTACTCTTCCCTCATTAAGCCAATCATCAAGTACAGTGCCCCATTTGGCATGTACCTCACTACAGACCTACAACAAATGGAGAGGTCGCAAAAATACCTCATAAAGAGGATCTTAGGCCTTAAACACTTGTCCTATATGGACAGACTCAAAAAACTCCAACTATTCTCTATCTCATATCGCCTACTTAGAGGCGAACTCTGCTTGACTTAACAAAGCCATGTCGGAGCCAGCTCTGTTAGAAATGCTACATCTAAAGAAATCCCAATCCCTCCACACTGCACTACATGCTCCAGAGACCTCAACCTCATTACCACAATCAACAGAACAAGCTGGAGGGACAGGTTCATAACCCAGAGACTGCCCATGCTATAGAATAGACTTCCCATACATGTCAAGCGGAGCACCTCACTGCAGTCTTCAAGAGAAATCTTGATGAGTGGATGGGAAATAGAACATTCACCCCAGGGATCACTCCAGTTTCTCTACTTGACAGAGGCACTGGGAACTAAGGTCGGGTGGCACAATGCCAGGGTAATCCTATGGGCTAGGCTTGTAAAGGCTCCAGGGCCATTAGTCTAGTACACACCTATGAACCTATATGGACAGAGACAATAAGCTACTTACGAAGGGTCTTACGGACAAACACTTGACAGATAGTGCACTGCGTATGGTGGTGGAAAGCACCTAAGCAAAAAAGATTCTGGTCATAACAGTCTTTATGGGGAATCTGCCTCCCACACTCACACTTTCCTTTCTTGAATGATATGAACTCCAAGTAAGGAAAGTAAAAAGAAAAAAAGAGAAGAAAACCCAATGGAGCACTTACCTGAAATGTCTGGTGACCAGCACAGGAAAAGATGTTTAGAAAAAATGTGACAGTAGCATCCAGACTGACGGCAAAGAAGCTCTGGGTAATTGTGGCGGCATGTCATCTCTATGCCCAAAGCCCAATGCATGGCATATGTGTAAAGTACACAGCCTATAACATCTAAAGCATTGATACACTGGCTGGATGTTGGACTATCCTTGACAGGAGATCCCTTCAAGGAAAGAATACTGCAACAGTAAAGGACATCCACAGTTGCCTAGGCCAGAAGGGAATCACCACAATGATCTTGGAGGATTCCTTCAAAATCTTCAGAAGTATCTTGGATAATGGTGAAAAGGGTGGAAAAGAATACAGGAACATTCTGTCCAAAGAAAAGACATTTGTCTTCAGGCTTTCTTGCATAGTGGACAGGAACAGAATTTTGCCAGTTGATTGTTCAAAGAGGAGGCAAAAAAGGCCATTTAAGAAACTCCCCACAGATGGATCAAATGTTGGAAATCCCCCTAATCTAATTTTCATTATTTTTCATTTGTGAGGGTCTGCCCTGGTCCTGTTCAGCTTCTCTAATGCATAATTTTGCTCAGACAGAATGTAGGAAAAATGTAGGTTGAGGCTGTGCTTGAAACTATAGCCCAAGACAACATGGCTAGTCTGCAAAGGGGGGTACTGACCTGGTCCCCTTTGTTTGTGCTGTGAAGTTACATCCCAAGCTAACATAGCTAGTATGCAAAGGGGGCATGACCTGGTTCTCCCTTGCTTATTGATGTATCGTGACAGTAGTAATGCCTGAAATCACTTTGAAGAGGTCCCAGTGGCCCAAGATGGTTTAGAGAGTTGACTGTCTTGATCAGGGCAAGCATCTCCTAGATATTTAAATGTTTGCAGCTGTCCTTTGTGTTCCACACCCATGCACTTTTATCCCTCCCGAAACTTCTCCCCAAGTGAAGTCTGCAGTGTCTGTGGTGACAGACTGTTTTGGAGCAGGAAGGGAGAAGGGAAGACTTGGATTTAGGGGTATCTGTTGCCTCCATCAAAAAATGTCTCTTCTGACAAATTCCAGCAGTGGGATTTGAAGAGATACAGCATCGATGCTGACACCAAAGATATTTCAGAAACAATAAGCTACTTACGAAGGGTCTCAGTATCTTTCTCATGAGGAGTCTTGCGGATCTAGTCTACGTTTTCCGCAGATGAAAATTTCTTTGAACTGAGATGTCTAGCTGACATCCCAGGAAAACAGTGCTATGTTAGGGAATCAAGAAAAACTTTTGACTGTTTTGTTGGATTACCAGCTTGGGTAAGACATTTCCCGCCCAAGAGAAATATTTCTGACACTTTGAAAAAAGACTCTGCAAAGATAAACAAGTTGTCTTAATTATGGAAACGTGGATACCCTGTTACAGGCAATGAGCTATAACTGGAGCTAGAAACATTGTGAACACTCTTGGTGTAGTGAACAGTTCAAAGGTTAAGGAAAAGAAATGATAATGTGATGCAGACATACAAAACCTTAAGAAATGACTGAAGTCTGGATGAACAGGGATGTGATGAGCATTCTTTAGGTCTAGTGCTGCCATGAAACTTGAGAGAGGAAGGACTACTAGGTTGTAAATGGACACCATTTTGAATTATGACACGATCACAAACAGGTTTAGAAAGAAAAGATCCAGAATTGGTCTACAACCATTTTCTTTCATTGGCACTAGGGACATCCTTGAATAAAAACCCTTCCCCACTTGGAAAGGAGGAACTGGATGCATTAGTCCTTACGACAGCATGTGATGAAAAACACGTGGAAACAAAATGAGTCTGATCTGCAGGATGAGGAATAACCCCCTGGAAAGGAGGAATTTCTTCCAACTGCCATCTGAAACCTTAATGAATGAAATTCAGAACCAATTTGCCTGAAGCAATCTGTTGCCAATTGGAAAAATGGAGTTTAGGACTTTCTGAAGGAAAAAGGGGGCCAGGGTAAGAGTGGGTCACAAGGTCTCTTGAACAGTTGGATATACTGGACTGTCCTTTTGTTTTGGAAGATTGCAGACTTCTTTTTGGAACTCACTTGCCATTCCTTCTCAAACATCTGTTTACCTGAATTTTGTGGAGACTAAACATTCTCTTTTCTGCCAAAAATGCAACAGGAGAAATAGTCCCTTGGACAATATGGTAAAAGAGCTGAAAAATCTTGATAGAGTCCCTGCATCAAATTGCCCCTTTGATCACACTTTTTGATAACCTCTACAGAGGAGGAGCCAAACTCTAAATCTCTATCCAAGGGAAAATTTAAAATCTCATTGCTTACATCATCTGAGACGTTCTGAGAATGCAGCCAAGCAAACTTCCTTGAAACACTACCAGTGGTCTAAAGCAGACAAAACAGGAGAAATGGGTGCAGGCTCTAGAAAATCCTTATGCAAGAACACTGTTTTCCTAATGAAAACAATGGCACAACCTAGCAATAGTCTCATAGAAAGAGAAACCCCTACAGGAAGAATTGAAAACTGAGCTTTCCACTGAGACTAAATCAGAAATCGGAGGACAAAACCCTGAATCAGTCCCTGTGTTTTCCTGTTCAGATTCAGAAACTTGAAACACTACAGGAAAATATGTATCCATCTTTCTTTTACCAGAAACTACTCTAAAAGAAGGCCCAATAGCCTGGATTAAACCCTGAACCAATCCCACTGCATTACTCCTATCCAAAGAAATTTGAGGAGGAGTAGATACAGGTTTGACTTTCCATTTATTTTTGACAGGAAAAAACAAGGTCCACTGTATTACTAATGACAGTCACCGCTTCCTCAGGGATGGGCACAGCATTCTGACACAACAGGGCAGGGATACCTTCCCTGTTCCCTTTCCCACTTCTGAGAACAGTGGCTTTCCCGTGCCCACTGAGGGGACTCCCAACAGCTGCAGAGGATGTGGCCAACTCCTTGTCCACCCTAGCACTGTAGATGCTACCCTACAGGGATCTGTGGTAAAAGATAAGTGGTCTGAGATGCAACAAATAGCCACAGCAGTCATTAACCTGTGGCTGAGGCAAACATGCTGCAGTGGCAAAGGCTGTTTAACATTTGCTTTTTATGGCTGAAGGACCAACTGTGGGACTGAATCTGTTCCATTATCAAGCCAAAAATGGAGCCCCTTTCACAGGGAAGAAATGTCAGCAATACTACCAGTCCACAAAAGTTACTTTGTAAAATGCACTTGCATACACCATGGCAACCCCACAACAGAAAAGTAAACAATTTCTCCTCAGAAAATATGTTACAGATTAGTTTACATGGTATTTAAAATGTCAGAAAAAAAGAGATTCTCCATTTAAAAGTACGTTACAATCTTGTGAGAGTCCATTAAAACACAGCACTCCTAATTTAAAATAACTTTCTTGAACAGGAAAGTAATAAAACATCAGTAAATACAAGAAAATGGAAGTTTTTTTCCCAAAACAAACTTATCTGCCCAGCAAAGGAATGCACAAGACTTCTGTCGACCCTCGAAAGCCTCAGAGGTGCGTACTCTTTGGCGGCAGTAAAACTCTGGAGGGCTTCGTGCCCAGACTTGTTTTTTAATCAGCTCAGCTCAAACTGCCTGACAGTTTGGGTGCGTGGAAGGTGCCCTGAAGCTCTGAAAGTTGGTCAGCTATTATATCCTTGGTAGGGTATAATCCACAAAGTTAAGGCTACTGCAGCAGTTACCAATATGAAGAACATTTACAGATAAAACATTCCTCATACAATGAGTCAGAATAAATCTTGACATATGAGCCTGACAATTCTAAATTCTGAAAATCAAAGTTGCAGAAGCATAAACTTTTATCCCCATACTTATAAATATTCTTCCCATCTTTATAAGAAAGAGTATATTCTTCCCATCTTTATAAGAAAGAGTAACATTTGAATTAGCCAAGTGTTTAGCAGCAAAATGATTAACTAAAGTTACTGCTCAGGTTTAGAAAGAATGTATACAAACTTGAAAGATTGAGGAACTTCATACATACTATCTGTGTCTTTAGGGGCAGCTGGCTGACTGTCAGGACAGTAGCATAAATTCTCCAAAGCTGAGGGAAAAGGAGGAATGGGTATAGGTTCTGTAGATTATCTCTGTAACAGGTGATAGTATTTTCTGAGGGACTGAAAAACCTCAGTGCTCGCCCAGTGAAAACACTGGCACATACTAGAAACAAACAGTCTCAGATAAAGCCCCCTCCCCCAGGAAGAGTCAGAAACTGAGCTCTCCTTTGAGTCTGAATCAGAAATCTGCATCTGTCCATGTTAAAACACAAATTCCTAGCTTTAATACAACCTTCCTTAAGAGGAGAGTAATAATAATGAAAAAAAAAAAAACTACTGAGTGAAGTTTTTTCCCTCAAAGGGAACTTATCTGCTCAGCAAAGGAACAAAAGCAGAAAGACGATCCACAAAAGCCTCACAAGAGCATACTCATTGGGATCAGTTAAAGCCCTGAATGGCATAGCACCCAAACTTGTCTTTTAGTCAGTTTAGCTCATTCTGACAGACAGTTTGAGCATATAGAAGGTGTCCTGAAGCTTTGGAAGCTGGCTGGTTGCTCTATCCCTGGAAGGATATAACCTTATATAGCTACGGCTATTGCAGCAGTGATCAATTCATAGGCAGTTACTAGTCTATTGGCCCTAGGGCATAATTAAGCCTAGCCAAAATGTTTCGGCTTGCGCCTCCCATGTGATTTAGTTACCTGCGCCTCTGTCGAGCAGGGCGACAGAAGCGATTCCCGGGGTGAATTTCCTGTTCCCTATTCACTCAAGATTCTTCTTGAAAAGCGCTACTGAGGAGCTCTGCCTCACATATATGGGGACCTTATTCCAGAGCAGAGGGAGTCTCTGGGACACAAATCTGTCCCACCAAATGGTCATGTTTATTGTAGGGGTCAGGTTAAGGTCCCTAGAGTGTGTAGCTCAGGTAGATTGGGTTGTCCTTAGGTGGAGCATTTCCTTTAATTCGGGGTTTGACATAGCCTTGTATGTCAGGCAGAGATCACCTCTGAGTAGCCGGTATGCAACTGAGTACATTTGAAGTTTTTTCAGCCTGGTGGCATAGGGAATCTGTTTTAGGCCCATCATCCTCTTGGTGAGATATTTTTGAGGTCTCTCCAGTTGTTGCAGGTGTCTAGTAAGGTACATCCCAAATGCGGCATTGTACTCAATAATGGGTCTAATAAGTGATGAGTAGAGGGGGACAATAACTTCCTTTTTTCTAGATGCAAACCCCTTTGTGATAAGGTGGGCCATGTAGAATGATTTTCTAATCACCTTAGCAATGTGGTTATCAAAGGAGAGGTTACTGTCCACCTGGGTCCCTAGGTCTTTTATCACACTCTCTGTGTTAAGTGAGCTGCCACCTATGTGGTAATTCGTAGGCACTTGGTTTTTCCCAAAGGGGATGACAATGCGCTTGTTGGCAATTAGCTTGAAGCCATGATTTTGGCACCATTTATCTGTTTCAGTGAGACCCTTTTGAAGGATATCTACGTCAGTAGGAGTCTCGACTATGGCACCCAGTTTGCAGTCGCCTGCGAACTTTGTTAGCCATAGTCCTCCCTGTGTTTGCTTGTACCTCGGAGAAGTAAATACCGAACAGGAGAGGTCCCAAGACTGAGCCATGGGGTACTCCACTTGTCACCGGTTTGGAGTCGGACCTAGCATTTCCTATTTTCACTGTATGGGTTCTGTCCATGAGCCAGTTAGCAAACCATCTTATAATGTAGGGGTTTATATTTAGGTTCATGAGTTTGTCTATAATTCCTGAGTGGGGAATGGTATCAAATGCTTTCACAAGGTATGCCATGTGGACCACCTTTCTTCATCAATTGCTTTGGTGACTGTCTCAAAGAAGTCAACCAGGTTTAGAAATTATGACCTGCCCTTTACGAAACCAAACTGAGTAGGGTCCAGGGTCGGTAGGTTCCCAATGTTGTATGAGTTCCATGACTATGCGCTCTATGGCCTTGCAGACTAGGCTCGTCAGGCTGATGGGGCGATAGTTCCAGGGGTCGATGGTGGTTCCTCCCTTGTGAAGCGGGATAACCATTGACGTGCACCACTCAGTGGGGGCACATAGCCTGAGGTGAGGCTGTGGTTGAACATGGCACTTAGGTGAGGAATTGGTTCGTTTTGGAGTTCATGCAACACGCAGCCTGGGAGCTATCTGGTCCCATGGATGCTGTATTTTTTGCTTCAGAAAGTGCCGTTCTCACCTGGGTGTCTGAGATTACAGGGGCAGCTCAATCTTCTGGTAAAGATATGGGCCCTTTAGGGGGTGAGGGAGGGGTAAATTATAAGGACTTTACTCTGTTGTGCACATACCCACTTTGTGTTTAGTACAGCTGCCATTCTTTACTTAAAAATAAACTTTTAGCATAATGTCTATATTCTATAATGACATTACTATATATTTGCTTTTAACCAATGCTACCACTGTACTGTTTTCTTACATGGCCTAGTTATATATTGTTACATATTGTTAACTTGTGTTTTACTGTTTATGCTTGGAGCTTTTCTCCCCGGGCCTCTACTAGCCCGGTCAACAAATGTAAAATAAAATAAAATAAAATAAAATAAAATAAATAAAGTTTGCATTGAACCTATCTGCCAGTATATTGGCGATATCAGTTGGTTCTGTGAATTTTGAACCGTTATGTTGTAGCTCAGAGCAGATCTGAGAGTTGCCATTTAGGTTCTTGACATAGCTAAAAAATGCTTTGTGGTTGTCCTTGGTGTTTGTTGCGATTTTTCTTTCAAAGCTCACCTTTGAGGATTTAATAAGGGATCTTAGCTTTTTGCTGAGGTTGGTCACGGAGCTCTTCCCTTCCTGGGATTTTACTCTTTTTTTGTAAAAATTTCTTTCTTCTATTATAGAGCTTGCTTATGGCCGGGGTCCACCACACTAGTTTCCATTTTTTGGAGGAATGGGTCTTGGTTTTGTTCGTGATAGCACGGTCCATGCACTCATGCAAGTGCTTGTAGAGTGCTTCTGTGTAGGCTACAGCAGATTCAACCAAGTTGTCATTCTGCAGGTCCAGTATATTGTTGCCCCTTGTGGGGGTGTTGATAAGCTGGTCCAGGGCATTTGAGTTAATATATTCCAGGAAGCGTTGGGTAAAGGTATTTGTGCTTGAGTAGTTTTCCCAGCTGATGTTTGGGTAATTGAAGTCACCCAGTATTAGTGTGTTTGGTTGGACTCTCATGTTTTCTAGTACCTCGAGGAACAAGGAGTGGGGGTCTTGGGGCATGGAAGGTGGTCTGTAGCAAGCTACAATCTGGATTGCAGTTTTGACCATTATCAGTTGCACTTGGATGATCACTGAGGCATCGTACTTTGCAACTAGTCTAGAGGTGTGGTTATCCTGGATGAATATGGATACACCACCTCCCTTAGTGTTTCGTTCCAGGCTTTGTTGCCAGAATGTGTGGTATGAGTTGTAGCCAGGAATCTTTGGGGTGCTCTCTTGAGCCTTGGACCATGTCTCAGTTATTGCACAAGTATCGATGTTCTCCATATTGAGAAGAGCCTCGAATGAGTGCATTCTGAGGTTTAAACTCCTGGCATTGAGCAGCATTACCCTCAGTTTTTTGTCACTGGAACTTATTATGGTGGTGGGTTTGTCTTTTGAGCCTTGCCTAAAAAAGGCACTATGGGGATGGCAAGAGCCTTGGCCAGTATCCTGAATCTCAGGGGTGAGAGGTGCAAGCCATCTCTGGCGAAGCATCATGGCTTGTCGAGCATGTCGTCCCAGGCAGACAGATACTGAATCCCCTTTGAATGACACCAGAAGCTTAGCCAGTTGTTGAAATTTATCATTTTTTCCTTGTACTGAGGTATCATTCTTGGTGACAGTAAGATGCTACTCAGGCCTAGGGTCATACCTGCCTAGGTTACATGATCAGAGAGCTCTTCCATGTCTCTTTTCATATAGTCCAGGGAGGTACATCTCAGATCATTCACACCAACATGGACTATAACAGAGTCATATTTGTACTTGTTATGGAGTGACATGAGTGGCTGTGTGATGTGGCGGATTCTGGCACCCAACAAGCAGCTGACAGTAACCTTCACTTTGTCCAGCCTGGTGAGTGGGGCATCAGTGTGCCTGACTATGGAGTCCCCTATTACAAGTGTGTTAGGTGTGATGTTATGCCTTATAGGCTGTGGTTGTGTTGCACACTGGTTTTGGAGGTTATGTGTCGGTTGTGGTGTGTTTGTGGTGAAGGTTGCTTGCGTGTCTGCTTTGGAGGTCTCTGTTGTTTTCCACAGATTTTTATTTAGAGCCTCCAAGTATGTCTTTGTGTGTCTATGTGTAGTATTTGCACTTGCAGGTGTGGTGGGTCTATGTGTAGTATTGCAGGTTGTTACCTTCTCCTCTTGACTGTCTATTCCAGTCGTGGCTGGAGAGAGCTTTGCCTCAAGTTTGGCTGTGCAAGTGCATCTCTCGCAGATTTTGGTGTTGTGTGGAGAGGGTTGTCTGTGTATATGAGGCAGTTGTGACATTGCCTCAGGATGCCCAAATTCATCAGGTGGACAGGAGAACTGGGAACTGGCCTTTGGACACGCTTGAATGGGTTGAGGAACTTTTTCTAGTTTGTCTGAATGGGTTGAGGAACTTTTTCTTTTTAAGCTGATGGGGGAGATTAGCTTGACTATTCCCTTCAACAAATGTGAGGGATCGATTACTGTAGTTTATTAGTGCTTTTGTCACTTTTTGAGCAAGTGCGGGTCTAAAAGCGCTGATTTGAGTGCTAAAACTGAAAGAACTGGCTAGTACTAAGGGAAAAACTGAAGAGCAGACTGTGTGGAGCCGGGGATAGTTTAACCCTACCTAACTGCCGCTGCTCTATGTGCAAAACCACGCAAATGCGGTTTTTATATCAGAAAGATAAAAGATAGAAATTAGCCCAAAATGGCCAATAAAACTACAATTTCTGGGCTGAAACCACTCCTCCAAGGACAGGTAGGCTGTTCAAAGCTCCCCACTCTCACTGGTGAACAGAGTTAACTTCCTTCTATCCAAGTAAGTATGGGCAACATAGAAGCTTAAACACAGTCCAGGTACCAGCAAATATCTGAAAACCGGACTTTTCTAGCTTAGAAAGGTGCGAAATAAGATTTTTTTTTTTTTCAAAAATATAATGGGTACAACAGAAAAAAACATTTTTTAAGTATAGGAATGGCTATCGCACTTAAGTGTGAAGCCAAATACAATTAAATAATGCAATATTTATTTATTTATTTAAATTTGATGACCGGGAGTGTCCGACTGGATGTGGGTCCATTTTCAGCGGAGGCCCGGGGAGAAAAGCTCCACAGTAAAATAAACAGACAGTAGTTACATTGGATTACATAGCGATTAACAATTTAACATAGAAATTACTTACAACATATTTACAGATGAAGAACATAGCACATCAGTAGACAACTAGAATCTTTATCTGTGAAGTACATAACAGGCATTAACAAATGTAACAATGAGAAGTTCCTGCTGTATAATAAGTACTATGAGCATCTGAGCTTGCTATCATCAAGGTTGTTAGTGGAGGTGAAAGAAAGGTAGTAGTTGGATGGGGTGGATGATATTAGAGTGGGAGTTGCAAGGGCATAGCCAGCATGTTTTTAGGTGCGCTTTTAATAAAGTTTTGAAGTTGGTGCATGATGGTACGGAGGTAATTGTGGGTGGGAATGAGTTCCATAATTTGGCTATGGCGCAAGAGAATAGTGCTTCACCAGCAGAGTTATTGGCTTTAGTGATCTGCAAGTGATTTTTGTTGCTGGATCTTCGTGGTCTGGTGGTGCGATAGGGTTGGAGTAGATTCTGGAGGGAAGGGACATTTAGTGGATGGTTTACTAGTTTGTGGGCGAGTGAGAGTTGATACCACTGAAGGAGGTGAGGGAGTTCAAGCCAGTTCAATATAAGACACAAACGACTTTTTTAAAGTGCAGGCAGTAAATAAGTACAAATGCAGTTGAAAACGAGCTTCTAGAGTATCAATAAACACCAGAAACCAAGCGTTTAGGCGGAATTAACAATAAACAGCAAGAAAAAACAGAAGAAAGGTACTTAAACAATCCAAAGTCTCTCAATTTTCTCTCTGGTGCTGTAGGACTCTGCAGGACACCTGGGCAGGATCTTGCTGAGCTGATACCATTCAATGAACATTTTCTGTTTGGTCTTTCTACAGTTGAGGTACTATAGTCGATTCAGGGGGTGATCCAAATTTTCCAGCCTTGCTTTTTAATGTAAATAACAAGTTTCCTTCCACTACAGCTACCATTTTCAAAAAGCAGCTTAAACAGAAAGGTGCCAATAAACAGGATTTAAAAAGTGGTGGCAAGGAGGCCCCAAAAAGAAAGTCAAAGCCTCTCAATACAAGGACAGTCCACTAAGTCAGAATGATTATTTGCATAAACAGGATTTAAAAAGTGGTGGCAAGGAGGCCCCAAAAAGAAAGTCAAAGCCTCTCAATACAAGGACAGTCCACTAAGTCAGAATGATTATTTGCCTCTTGGTCCCCCTGGCAATCTCTCCCTCTCTTGATACCTATATCTTCCTTAGTGGCACCAGATTGTTTCAGACAAATGAGTTCTTAATGTAATTTAGCAGGTGCACTTTCGATTATCAAGTTACCAAAAACTCGAAACCCATATGGTCAAGACCATATGATAGAGTTTTTGGAAACTCGAAAATCTAAAGTGAATAAAAGAAAAAAATGTTAAAACGTTTTTGCAGGGGGCAAGCCCCCTGCACCCCCACACCATCTCCTACTTACACATACGAACGCTGAGATCGCACTACAGCGAGGACATGGGAAACCTCCTGTTCTGTGCTTCTGTATAGAGTGCGGAATGGGAGATTTCCCTTTTCTTCGCTGTAGTGCGATCTCGGAATTGGTATATTTAAGTAGGGGGGTGGGGGGGTGCAGGGGGGCTTGCCCCCCCCCCGCAGAAACTTTATTTTAATATTTTGTTTGTTTTTATTTATTCACTTTACATTTTCGAGTTTCCAAAAACTCGATCATATGGTCTCGACCACATGGGTTTCGAGTTTTTTGGTAATTCGATAATCTGAAGTGAATCCAATTTAGCAGTGGTACACTTGACAGTGAAAGCCCATCCCTCATTTTCAGAAGTTTCCTCTTTGCCCAGTAAAACAAATCAAGAAGTTATGTACTCACCATAACGTTCGATGTATGTAGTCCATCTCGCCTCACATTCTTACCCGTGGGTTCGGAGCCGAACCTCGGCTCCGACTCGGCCATACTCTAGCTCGAAGTCTTTTAATTGGCTAGGCTAAGAGGTATCCCATGCTGCACTGCTCCCTTTCCCCAGATCTTGTTTGCTGCAAGCTCAATCACTCACCTTCAATACACATAACACATAAAGAAGGAAAATCATCCCAATAATAAAAGGAGTACTGAAACCAGAACTAACCTCAAGGCCCTCCAGGAGGAGGAAGGCGGGGGGGGTAAGTAAGAATGTGAGGCGAGATGGACTACATACATCAAACGTTATGGTGAGTACATAACTTCTTGATGTTATGTAGTCCAATCTCGCCTACATTCTTACCCGTGGGACAGTGTCCCCAGCACCTGAACCCTGGGAGGCTCAGTGGAAAATACTCCTGAGCACTGTGGAACCAAAGGAAGATCTGCCTCTGGATATCAAAATCCAATTTGTAGTGAGTAATAAAGGTGTGATGAGATGCCCATGTAGCCGCAGCACAAATCTCATCCATAGGACATCCTGGCCTGAAATGTTGTAGAGGGAGACATCGATCGGGTAGAATGAGCCTTCACTCGAAATGGTAGCTCATTACCACCTGAGGCATAAATGAAGGAAATACAACTAGAAATCCATCTAGACAAGGTCACTTTGGAAACAGGAGACCCAATCCTACTGTCTGAAAATGAGACAAATAGCTGATCCGATTTTCTAAGATCCTTCGTTCTATGCAAATAAAAATGCAACTGTCTATGAACATCCAGCTGGTGAAATTTAAATTCTGCCATATTAGAAAACTCTGGAAAAAATATGGGCAGTTCAATGGATTGGTTGAGATTAATAACCGAAGCCACCTTCGGCATAAAAGAAGGGTTTGGTCTGAGAGAAACCCTGTCCTTGTGAAATATCAAGTAAGGCGGTCTGATTGACAAATCTTGGAGCTCGGAGACACGTCTAGCTGAAGTGATGGCTACCAAAAAGATTGTCTTCCAAGTCAAATATTTCAATTCACAAGTAGCTGCAGGCTCAAAGGGGAACGACGTGAGACATTGTAGCAATAAATTTAGGTCCCAAGACATGACCGGGTCAAAGACTGGAGGGCGAAGCAGCATAGTGCCCTTCAAGAATGCCTTACAAAGTCTATGCACCATTAGACTGGGTTCATTAGCGACATGAAAAGTGGAAATAGCCGCCAACTGGACTTTAATGGTTGCGGCTGCTGATCTCTGATTGAAAAGCATGGAGAGAAATTCCAAAAAAGAAGAAACTGGAGCTGTGTAAGGATCAATTTGTCTTGCATGAGCCCAGATGGAGAATCTTTTCCATTTACTGGAATAGAACTTTCTGGTTGAAGGATTATGGGAAGAAGACAGAATATGAACCACTTCCGGAGAAAAATGATGAAGCCTGACTTGCGATGGAACTGGAGTAGCCAGGCTGTCAACTGGAGGGTCTGAAGAGAGGGATGGAACTGCCCTGACATATGAGTTAGATCATCTGGCTGTGGGTCTAGAATCCAGGGGTCGTCCAGGAGATAGGGATGGAGAAAGGGGAACCAAATTTGATGAGGCCAGTGTGGAGCAATCAGAATCATTCTGCTTCCCAAGGATTGCGCTTTCTGAATAAATTTTGTCAGCAGAGGAACAGGCGGGAAGGCATAAAGTAGACCGGAGGGCCAATCGTGAACTAGAGTGTCCCTGGGTGACTCCCCCTGAGGGGGAATAAGGGTGAAGTAGCTGCTGCACTTGGTATTGAGTGGACTGGCAAACAGGTTGCAGCAAAGTTGACCCCATCTGCGGAAAATCTGCTCCGTAACCTGACTGTTCAGGGACCACTCGTGAGGCATCAGAATAGCTCTGCTCAACCTGTCGACAATCACGTTGGACTTCCCCAGAATATGCGTTGCTACAAGAAAACTTTGGGAAGACACTGCCCACTGCCACACTCTAATGACCTCTCCGCAAAGGGGGTACGACTTGGTTCCTCCCTGTTTGTTCAGATACCATACCACTGACATATTGTCTGAGTGGATAGCAATTGTCCTGAGAGGAAGAAAGCTCTGGAGTGCTTGCAACGCTAATAGCACTGCTCTCATCTCCAAGATATTGATATGCAAATGTAACTCGTGTTCCTGCCACGTGGCTTGGACTGTCCTACCAAGATAATGCCCCCCCACCCAATCTGGGAGGCATCCGTGGTCACTGTGGCAACAGGAGGGGGTGGGACGAAGGGCTTTCCTGCATTGAGGTTTCTGGTGTGAAGCCACCAGCGTAGATCTTGCTTGCACTTGTCTGTGATCATAAGATGAGAAAGTGGAAGATGTTGTAGAGACCACTGGGCGAAGAGCAGCCACTGAAGGAGCCTCATGTGTAGCCTTGCAAGAGGAAAGTACAGTTGTGTACACTTACCATAAATGTAGATGTTTGAGTGTATTCACTGTTGCAGTCATTACATTTGGGTAATCCTGCTGGCAGGTTGCCCTCAGCCGGCCTGAATTCCAAAGTCTTGGGTCCTGCGTTGGCTGCTGTCACCCCTTCCCTAACGTCATGTCGTCAGGGGTATAAAAGATGCGGCCGATGCCATTTTCTTTAGTTTTTCTTGCCCCAAATGGCAGGTGCCCCCTAAAAGGGTAGCCAAAATTTATATATATATATATATATATATATATATATATATATATATATATATATATACACATATATATATATATAAATACATGCACCAATATAAACTTTACCATCATCTACAAGCAAATACACCACATAGGTTCCATCACAAGAAAGGGGGATGGTGGGTGGGTAACCTGGACTGCAACAGTGAATACCCTCGAACATCTACATTTATGGTAAGTGTAAACAACTGTACTATGTTCTTCGTGTTTCACTGTTGCAGTCATTACATTTGGGTAGAGTCCCAAAGCTAAGGTTGGGAGGCTGAAGCTAAACAGCATTAGGAGCAGCTATGAGGCCCTGCAGAACTGCAGTGGCAAAGCCTGCCCTGGATTTAGAGTTGAATGGCAGATGATAGTGCTTTATAAAGGTGTGCACTTAACTCCAAGTAGCAGCCTCTAAAATGTCCTTGGTAGGTTCTCCCCTGAGAAAGGCTGCTGAAGTGGCTGCAGCTCTGGTTGAGTGTGGCCTAATGCCCTTAGGTACTGGCTTGCCATGGTGTACATAGCAGAAACGAATGCAGTGGCCTATCCACTTTGAAATAGTCTGCTTTGAGATGGCCTTTCCTTGCAATCCTGCAGCATATGCCACTAGTAATTGCTCTGTCTTTCTGAAAACTTTGGTTCTGTCCAAGTAGAATCTAAGCTGTCTGTGTACATCCAAAGAATGCAGAATTCTCTATCCCTTGTTCTGTGGATTTGGGTAAAAGGTTGGCAGGTGAATAGTTTGGATGAGAGACACACTGGACACCACCTTAGGCATAAATGTTGGGTTTGTCCTCAGAGAGACCCTGTCTGGATAAAAAATGATAAAAGGTTCCACAACCATGAGTGCCTGTAGCTCTGAAACTCGTCTTGCAGAAGTTATTGCTAGGAGCAGAGCTGTTTTCCAAGATAAAAACTTTATATCAGCAGTAGCCGCTGGCTCAAAAGGAGGCAGAGTGAGTTTTTCCAAGACATAGTTGAGGTCCCATGCAGGAATTGGTGATCTCCTTGGAGGTCTTAAATTTTTGGCTCCTCTGAGGTACTGCTTTAATAAGGGATGAGAAAAGATTGGTGGCTCTACATTATAATGAGCCAAAATGGCAGAGGCATGAATTTTAATAGATGAAAAAGATAGGTCTTTGTCCAGCATCTCAGTTAAGTATTGCAAAATCTGAGGAATATTTGGCACAGCTGTATCAGTTCCTTGTGCTTGGTTCCAAGCACAGAATCTCTTCAATTTTCCAGCATAAAATTTTCTAGTACTAGGCCTTCTGGCTTCCAAAATGACATCCATCCCAGCTTTACTGAGAGGTGTGTTTTGTATGACTACATTATTCGCCATGCTGTCAGGTTTAAAGTTCTGAGTTGGCTGTGTAGGATCTGACTGTTTTTCTGGGACAGTAGCCGAGGTATTTGAGGTAAGGTCCAAGCTGGGCATTGAGACAAGCTCCTTAGTATTGGATACCAGTACTGGCGGGGCCAGTCTGGGGCAATCAGTATCATCCTTGGCTTCTCCTGTCTGACCTTTAGGAGTACCTTGGGGAGGAGAGGCAGAGGGGGAAATGCATATACAGATTTTTCCAGCTGAAAGATAGGGCGTCCACATTCCATGCTTGTCTGTGATAATTCCTTGTGCAGAATCTTTTTACTTGGTAGTTGTGAGGGGAGGCAAACAGATCTATGTCCGGGCATCCCCATTTTCTTGTTATCATGCTGAAGACTTGTGGGTCCAGGTGCCACTCGTGGGGATCCATGAGGTTTCTGTTTAGTTCGCCTGCCAGAGTATTTTTCCTTCCTGGCAGGAATTGTGCCTGCAGATGTACTTGGTAAGTCAATGCTGTATCCCACAAAGTCATGGCTAGTCTGCAAAGGGGGAAAGAATGTGTGCCCCCTGCTTGTTTATATACCACATGACCGTGATATTGTCTGTTTTTATCAGTAGTTGTCCTGGATGAATTAGGTCCTTGAAGGCTGTCAGGGCATTTTGAACTGCTAGCATCTCTTTTTGATTGATATGTAGATGCATTTGGTTTGAGGTCCATGTGCCCTGAATGCATCTTCCTGCCATGTGGGCCCCCCAGGCATAATCTGATGCATCCATTGTTAGTGTCTGCCTGGCTGGGGGTAATGTGAATGGCTGTCCCTTGTTTTGTTGACAAGCCTTTGTCCACCATCGAAACTCCTGTTGCAGGCAGGCAATGAGAGTAATCATAGTTTCCAGGCTGTGGCAATGTTGAGTCCAAACACTTTTTAGGTACCATTGAAGTTTCCTCATATGCAGTCTTGCATATGGAATTAGTAGGATGTAGGATGCCATGAAGCCCAAAGCCTGCAGAATTTTTCTTTCAGATAACTGGGCCTTTGTTGACAACGTTTTGAAATAGGTAGTCAGTTGCCTTTGTTTGTCTAGCGTGAGATAAGCCATCTGGGCAGTTGTATTTAAGCTTGTACCCAGGAATATTATCTCTTGAGAGGGTACTAGTTTTGATTTCTTTTCGCTGACTGTGTACCCTAGGCATGTTAGAAAGTCCTTTCACAAACGCCAGATGCTGTAGAAGAACGTCCTTGTTCTCTGCTTGAATTAGACAGTCGTCCAAGTAAGGATATATTTGTATTCCTCTTTGCCTGCAGAATGCAATTACTGGTGCCATGTACTTTGTAAAGACCCTGGGCGCAGTAGATAAGCCAAAGGGCAGTGCAGAGAATGGGTAATGCATTGAGCCAGCCTTAAATCTGAGGTATCTTCTGCATATTTGTCTGAGTGGGACATGCAGGTATGCCTCTTTTAGGTCTAAAGTCACAAGCCAAGCGTTCTTGCCCAGCATGGGCAGAAGCTGCTGCAAAGTCAACATTTTGAATTTTGGTATATCCAGGAATGTGTTTAAAATAGACAGGTCCAGTACTGGCCTCCAGGCCTTGCCCTTTCTGGGTACCAAGAACAGTCTTGAATAAAATCCTTGTCCCTGCTCTTGCTCTGGTACTTGTTGAATGGCCCCCATGTCCATGAGGGATGAGACTTGTTTTTGTGCCTCTGCCCATTGATTTTTTGGCAGATCTGGCCAGCCGTTTGCCTTTGGCAGGGTATGGAAATGGAACTTGTAGCCTTGTGACACGATATTTAGGACCCATTTGTCCTGGGTTATAATGTGCCAATTTTGTGAAAAAAGTGCTAATTTTCCCCCTAAGGGTGCTGCCAGGAGATAAGTGCTTGGTGCAGGCAGGGGGAAGTCATTGGGACTGTTTCTTGTATGTTTGTGATTTGTCTTCTCCAACTTTGGAGGTAGAAGCCCCCCATTGCTTTGAGCGGTATGAACCTTGCACCTGGGATCTGCCTCTAGGGCGTCTGGATCTGCCCCTTTGAGGTCTGTCTGACACAGGAAAGGAGCAATTCTTTGTTGGCCAGTGTCTACTACACCTAGGTGGCTGTACTTGTAAAAAATCTTTGACCGTTTGCATAGATTTAGCTTTGTCCTCCATTTTCTTTAACACCTCTTCTGCCTTAACACCAAAGTATCATGCTGCAAAGGTGCATCTAATAATTTAACTTTAACATGATCAGGCAGATTTTGTTCCTTTAACCAAGCATGCCTTCTAATTACAGAACCTGTAACTGCAGCCCTGCAGGAGGCCTCTAAAGAATCAAACCCACATTGCAAAGTATGCTTTCCAACTTGTTCAGCTGCATGCAATAAATCCTGCATTTCCTTGTTTTCTGCACATTCAGAGTTTAACATTTTCTGTTTAAGCAATGCAATGACATGTTGCTGATATTTGAGCATATGAAACTGACAGTTTAAGGCCTTTATAGCCAAGGTAGCAGATGTGTAAACCTTTTTTCCCCATCTATCCAGTGCCCTAGAATCTCTGTAAGAGGGGATAGGGTTTTTTGCAGCGGAAGCCTTAACTCCTTTGGGACCCTGAGAAATAGTTTCTGGGTCTGCAGCAGGGTTTTTAAAAAGGAATTTATGAGAGTTAGGAACCCTGTAATATCGGTCAGGGGTAGGATTAGACTTCGAAAACACATCATCTATAATGTCTAACACAGGTGGAATGGCTAGTGGCTTGTGTTGAGGTAGTAAAAGGAAATCCCTGAGCCTCTTTTTAGGTTCTGAAAAATCTTGGCTCTCCCAGTGGAAATGCTCCATCATGGTATGTAAGGTTTCCCCAAAAGAATAGTCCTCTGGAGGAGAAGCTGAAGGTATAGATTCTTCAGCATCAGAATCCTCATAGGGGGGAAGAGAATATTCCTGATCAGAAGAGGAATCAGAAGAAATGGAAACCTGATCTGAAGATTAATAGTCAGTCTCTTGCCTAGGCCTCTTATCAGGAGGGGGATGGGAACCCCTGATCAAGGTAATCAAGTCTTCGGCCATTTTGAGCATCTGTTTTTTGGGCATAGAGGCCTGACCACGTGGCTCTTAAGTTTGTTTCTTTGCTTTGGAAGGTGCTTTAGCCTTTGCCTGTGAAGCTGAAGTCGGTTTGATGAAAAGATGTTTAGGTCTGAATACACCCTCAGAAGCCGGTGCCTGCTCAGAAGCTCCGGACCCATCTGAAGGGATAATATCCGAGGCTCCAGCGGCATGGCCGACTCCACGTGGGAGTCTGTAGCGGCCTGCGACTCTAAAGTAGCGGGCATCAGGGGCTGCAAAAGCGCCTCACTGAGAACCAGCGACTGGATTAGGAGAAGCTTCGTCGTCGGTTTTGGGCCTCGGTTGTCTCTCTCTTTCCTTTTCTTTGCGTTTCTTGTGAACTCCGGTAGTCGGATGGCTATCCGACATGTCTGGATAATTAAATCGGCGTCCAAAATAGTTTAAAGCAAAATCATACCGATGCTTAATAGTGCGTTGGTTAAATCTAGCACAAAACCGACAACCAGAAACGTTGTGATCAGGGCCTAGGCAAGGAATACAGTAAGAATGAAAATCCTTATGAGGTATTTGCTTCCCACAAGAAATACAATTATTAACTTTTTCTGACATCGGTCTGGAGCAAGAAAAAAAGTTTCCCCAACGGGGTACTTTGCTTTATTGAAGACTTCAGATCTGAAACTCGAACACAAAAATCTCAAGAGTCGGCCAACCGGCACTTGCGAACTGCTTCTGCTTCGGGCACCGAGCGGCAAGAAAGACTGAAGAAAATGGCATCGGCCGCATCTTTTATACCCCTGACGACCTGATGTCAGGGAAGGGGCGACAGCAGCCGACACAGGACCCAAGACTTTGGAATTCAGGCCAGCCCTGCCAGCAGGATTACCCAAATGTAAACAAAGAACATCCAGCATAATTGTTGTAGCCATCGTCCCTAACAATTTGAGAACTGTTTTTGCCTTTACTTTTTTCAGAGGGAGCAACGTGTATCCCTGTTGTTGCAAACCCTGAATCCTTTCTTGTGGTAAAAATGCCCTCAAGAGCACGGTGTCTAACTCGGCGCCTATAAAGGTGACACGCTGTGAGGGCAACAAGGTAGACTTTTCCCAGTTTAGAGTGATACCCAATTGTTGACACAGCTTGATAGTGGTGTCTCTGGTCTGAGTAGCAGACGCCTGGTGGTGGCAGAAAGGAGCCAGTCGTCTAGGTATGGAAACACTTGGAATCCCTGACGTCTCAAGTGAGCCGTCACCACTGCCATACATTTGGTAAACACCCTGGGGGCTGTGGTGAGACAAAAGGGCAGGGCACGAAATTGAAAATGACTGACTCCCAGCCAGAAGCGTAGATTACTTCTGGATGCCCTGTCCATCTTTATATGGTAGTAAGCATCCTGGAGGTCGATGGAGCACATCCACACTTCTTTTCCCAACAATGGGAGAATAGATTGCAATGTGACCATTCGGAACTTGGACTTCTTCATGTGGAGGTTCAAGCGGCTGAGATCCAAGATGGGTCTCAGGTCCCCTGTTCTTTTCGGCACCAAAAAGAATCTGGAGTAAGTCCCTAATCCGATCTGGTCTGAGGGGACATGCTGGATGGCTCCTTTTTCTAGCAGCTTTAGAAATTCTGAAGCTGCGGAATCCCTTTGATTGGGTGGAACATCTGGGATTCTTTTCATCGGTGGGGGAGGAGAAGGGAATGTGATATCCTCTGGAAACTAATTTCTAATACCCACTGGTCCTGGGTGATGTGCTGCCAGGCTTCTGGGTATAGTGAAATGCGACCCCCGACTGGCTCTGGAGACGCGCAGTCGGGCCTCCCATCAGGAGAGCTGGTAGGGAGAACCACGAAAGGAGTCGCAGTCTTCCTGGTTACACGGGCCTCCTCTGCCTCTAGGGCGGCGTCTACCTGAGTTACCACCCCCTCCCCTGCCTCTGGAGGGGGAATCACTTTGTGCATCATAAAAAAACCTCTGAGATTTTTTGAACCACATTTTCCCACTCTTCTGGCCCTTGGTATAAGGTTTAGAAGGCATGGAAAAATGGACTCCCACGGCAGAGTTTTTCCCTCTTGCTCTCACCTAGTGAAAGGGTCCTTCACCTTGGTTCCGAAAAAAGATGAACCATCAAACGGGGAGTTGGTGAATGTAGACTTGAAGGCCTCTCTGAAATTACAGAGGCGCTTCCAGGAGTGCCTCCTGAGAGAAACACTGGAACTCGCTGCTCTACTCGCTCCTTTGGCTGCGTAAGAGATCAGCCTCATGGAGGATTTAGCAATAGAATTTAGGGTAGACATCTGAGCGTTGACTTTCTGAGCCACTGCATCAGAAACGTTACCCTGCAGAGAATCTCCAAGCTCTTTCAGGAGATCTCTTTGGAGCCGTGTAAAATGTGACAAATAATTCAGTGACCGCAGAGTAAAGGCCGCTGAAGAAAACATATGCTTCCCACACTGGTCCATGGTCCTAGACTCCTTGTTAGGGGGATGGACGGTAGATGAAGTCTCAGCCAGTTCCTTCTTGGTGGCCGCTGCCACCACCATGGCATCTACTGGAACGCCCTTCATGAGAAACTTGTCAGCGGGGGAGGACAGAAATTTGCTGGGTCTCCTGGGGACTGGTTCCACAGTGTCAGGGGTTTCCCACATCCCAGATCCAAGAGATCAAAGGGGGAAGAAATCCAGGAGGCGGAGGATTGAGCCCCAAAGGCCTTCAGGAACACAGACTCCTCCTCGGAGGGGGGTTTAGAGGGCCAGTCACCTCTCTGCTTCAAGATCTCTAGGATATCAGTGAAAGAGATATCCTCAGAGGACGACCCCTCTGATTCCTCGAGGTCGGTGTTCGACGTGAGAGACTCTTCCTGGGAGTCAATGTGCTTCCTCTTGCACGTTCTTTTTCTGGGTTGCTCCTCAGGCAAAAACTCTGGGGGGCACTCAGAAAGTTGGGGACCACTCATGGAGGTATCCTGAGGCCTTGGGTCTCCGCTGTCAAATGACAGAGGGCGATCAGAGACTGATACTGGAGCTGGAGGGGGTAGGGTGTCGGTGCTGTAGGATGCAGATGAGGACCTAGCCAGCATGCTCCACATGACCTCGAAAGCTGGTCCTCCCGGCTCCGAAGATCGACCAACAGTGGAAGCCCTCGGAGCAGAAGGGACAAGGTCCGAAGCCGAAGCAAGGGTCAGGCTCACCAGAGCCGAAGCACCGAGAGGGAGGCTAGGAGCCGAAAAGCGTCCCGAGACTTCCTCCCTCAGGTCTGACCGAGGAACCATTAGTCCTGGACCCCGTGGACGGAGCTGACTGGGTCGGAGCTGAGATCAGAACCGAGCAGCCAGGATGGGCTACCGGAGCCAACCTAGAAGCATCAGACGGCACCGACAACTCTGGCTCCAAAGGCGGAGATTTGCAATGAGGATCTATCGAAGCTGGATGGGTGATGGGCTCCGGAGCCGACTGGGCTGGAGCCGAAAGCAATTTAGCCAGCATCGGTGATTGGAGCAGTCTCTGCACCACTCTATCCACATCCACATCAGAGAGAGCCCTGGAGGACATAGAGGATAAGGTAGGAGATCTAGACCTCCTCTCAGAAGGAGACCTGCGTAGAGGAGAAACCAGTCTAAAAACTGGAGACTGGCTCCGAACTAGTATCTCGGTCACTGGCTCCGAGAGGCTGGGAGCCAATGTAGGTTCTGTCGATTCCTCAACTTCCTTCGGCACCAAAGACAGTGGAGCAGAGGATGCCACAGTAGACTTAGTAACTTTCTCCGGAGGCTCCAATAAGACTGACGGAGCCGGAGAGTGTTTTTTTCCTTTGGAGGTTTTGTCTCTTTTAGAGGGAGAGGACTTAGCATTAGACGACCTCTCCAGATCTTCCTCGAAAGAGAGTTTCAGTAATCCTTTCAGAATTAGTTTGTTCTTCCTTTCTTGAAGAACACGAGAGCTGAATGCGTGACAGAACGCACAAGATTCCTGAAGGTGGATAGCCCCCAAACAATAAATGCACACAGAGTGCCCATCAGTATCTTATATCCACATTTACTACATTTCCTGAAGCCCGAAGGCTTGTGTTCTTTTGTATCCTTGGACATGATCGGTATGACACTAGACACAACACAACAGACAAACCCAACTCCAGCAACAAAGCGCAGGAACTAGACACTGAATAAACTGCAGACACCACACAAGGACCTCTAACTCAAACGGCCCAGACAGGAAACAAAGGAAGGACTAGGTCTTCTAACTTAAATGGCCCTAGCCCGGAGGGATAGGGTACCTAAAAAAAACAAACACAGAAGGGTAACAGAAAACAAATGGAGGGAGGACTAGGTCCTCTAACTTAAATGGTCCTAGCCCGTTGGGAGATAGCTAACGGGATTACCAAGACAAAGGCCACGGAATACCACACAAAAAAGCTTCCACAAACCAAAAACACACACACCTAGCTATGAAAATAGCTTTTGGAGCAACAAATCTGGTCAAAGAAGAAGAAAAGTTATACTTAGCCACAGCCAAGAGCAAGACCACGTCTGAGCTTTATGAGTGGCAAACGAGATCTGGGGAAAGGGAGCAGTGCAACATGGGATACCTCTTAGCCCAGCCAACTGAAAGACTTCAAGCTAGAGTATGGCCGAGTCTAACCCACGGGTAAGAATGTAGGCGAGATTGGACTACATAACATCTCACCATTTCCACCAGTTCTGTAAAAAAATATTCTGTCAGGGAGTAAGCAAACCCAAAATTACACAAAGAAACTATTTGGCACTTACTCAGAAAAAGCATGTTACACATCACATTGGCTCTACAATTAAATGAATTATACCACATACTGGTACTACCTTTTCTCACTACTGACAATGTCTAAGATAATACTGTAGCACTGCCTGTTACTAACCCTAAGTGTGCACAAAAAAAAAAAAAAATGTACTACCTCAGTTACTGATAGCACTTTTACTGATGTTATGTTCCTGTTTGCTAATGCTGCTGCTCTTCAGTACTGCACTAGTGAGTACAGGGCTGCCTACGTGATATACTATCATAACATGGCAGACTGTTATACTAATACAGCAGTGAACCGATTTGCTTTACTGTTAACTACATTTTAAACTAGACATTTAGATTATCTTTAAACATTATAGTTTCTGTACCTGGAAACATTGGGTCAGATGATCCATCACACACTGTGTTTTATTAGTTTGGAGGGAGACCACATTATTCAATTGGGTACAGCTATTTGACTTAAAATTTGCCACTCGTTACTGATTTCTTTCACATTTTTTTTTTTTTTGCTCTCAATACTACTACAGTAGTTATAGCTCAAATTCTTTTATCCTTTAGCCATATCTTATATTACTACCTTTCTCCAGTCCAGTCAATTATTGTCTTGTACCATATACCCTTTGTCTGCACTGGCCATTACTGAATCGGTCAGCCTTTGCCCCTACTGTAGCCAGGCTGACAGCACTGGGTATTTAGAAGCAGTGTTACTGCATCATACTTACCAAAAACTCTACTACCTCACAATTATTCAGTAAATGAGAAGATTTAAGTTTTTCTTAACTTGGAAGGAAGCGATTTTCTCACTTCAAAACACATTCAATGAGCACAACATACAAATATACGTCACTAAAACAACTCGGACTGATGTTGCTAACAGAACACTGCCTAAGCCTCCTGGGTTACAGACAAAGAAACCTTGCACAATAGTTCACATAACAACACATCAATTTTAACCCTTCATACCCACAAACAGTTTAAGTACCTGTAAGAGTCACAAGGTTGCAGAGTCCAAGAGCTCATGGCTAACAGAGTGCATCTAAACCTAATAGTTGTTAAATGCACCTTAATGGATGCATACAGTAAGCTATCCTGTAGTAGCTCACATAAATATTTTAAGACCAGGGGGATATTAACCTCAAGGGACCCTCTGTTCCTGTTTAGGTTTTACTTAGAAAACCTTAGCCATAAACTTCAGCCACTTGTAAACACAAAACTTTCTAGTAGAAGGTTTTCTGACCTCCTTTAACATCCACTGCACATCCTCATGAAACAAGTTCCTAAATGGAGTTAAGACTGAATCATCCAAGCTGTCACTCATAGTTGCTCCAAACTGAGGTACACCAGTCACCCCCAAGATTGTGTAAGCAAATCCACAGTGTGAAGTAATATGTGGTAATTGCCCTTGGCCAATACCATTAGAAAGGAGAACCAAGATTGCCTGGGCCAACAGGAGCTCACCACAATAGCTGGCATTTCTTTTGAATTTTCATAAGCACCTTATGAATCAGTGGAAAGGGGTGAACCATATACAGGAATCTTCCTGTCCAAGGAATAAGAATGTGTTTGTCCCCCAAGCATGGCTGCAAGGATGTCTGAAACAGAATTTTTAAAGCTGTTTAGAAAGTAGGCAAATGGATTTATTTGAGGTGTTCTCACATCTGGATTAGATCATGGAACACCAATGCCATGAGTTGCCACTTGTGCGGGTCTGCCCATGATCTGCTTAGTCCATCTGGCACAACGTTTTGCTGTGATGGGATGTATGTTGTATGTTTCGGCTTTTCCCGGTTGGGGGTCGCCACAGCGGAACTCTGGTCCGCTAATGACTGGCAGTAGATTTTTACGTACCGAGTTGCCAGCCCTAACGCACAACCTTCAACGAAGGTACACCCATTCATGCATGTCTCCACACAGAAGACGCTTTAGCTGAGAATTAAACAGGACAATGTCTTACTGTGAGGCGACAACGCTACCGGAGCACCACCACCGCAGTTTGTTGTGATGGGATGTATGATGCCTGAAAAGTCAAAGCATGCTGTAAGGCCAGCTTTCAGGCCATCACTGCCAACCAGCACAGAGAGTATGACCATGTACCCTCTTGTTTGATGAGGTACCACATCATTGTGGTGTTGTCTGTAACCACAAGAACAGGACTAGGTGTCCAAAGGTGGTGAAGGATATTCAAGGTGTGGTTCACTGCTTACATTTCCTTGACAATGAAGAGCTTCCATACATCCTTGGGACTCCATGTAGCCTGCACTTATACTCCCACTGACACAGCTCCCCAAGTGAAATTAGACAAATCAGTCTGGACAGACTGTGACGGAACAGTGGGAAGAAGGAAAGCCCTGGATTGATACTCAACTGTTATCTCCATCACTGTAACTCTTGTCTGAAGACGGCAGCACCAGAAACTGGAATTCCAGGGAATCCAAGTGCTGGATCCAACAATTTTGTACACAACATTGCATTTTCCTCATGCGGAGATGGACCAGTGGCATTATGAGAATCAAGAAAAACATCAGTCTTAGAATGACGGACCTCCTGCATATCCACAAAACAAACAGTACCAGAATTACCCATTCTAAAAACTTAAACCTTGCCTGTGATATAAATAGGACCTGCTGGACAGATAGGTATGTATCTCAGAGACTACCCCATCTATGGAGCAGGCTCTCCATCCATGTGAAGCAGAGTTCCTCCCTAACCTAATTCAAGTGCCTCTTGGACAATTGGATGGGAAACTGGAAATTCATCCCTGGTTTGGCACCTATGACTCTAATGCCAACAGGTAACCTGTAAATGGTTCAGGCCCATGCTTACATTTATCAAGTGTGTCAGAAAGTACAGTTTTGTACCTACCATAAATGTAGATGTTCGAGTGTTCACACTGCTGCAGTCATCACACTTGGGTTATCCTGCCATCAGGCGGTACCGCAGTCGGCCTGAGTTCCAAAGTCTTGGTCCAGCGTTGGCTGCAGTCGCTTCTTCCCTGACGTCAGTGCGACAGGGGTATAAAAGAGGCAGCCAATGCCATTTTCTTCAGTTTTTCTTGCCCCAGATGTCAGCTGCCCCCAAATAGGAAGGCAATACATAATCCTAAGTAAAATACATGAGTAGGAAACAATAGCTACAGCTGTTAGCAAATACACCATATTGAAATGCATCATATAAATTGTATAGAAAAGGAAGGTATAGATAAAACCCTAGTAAGAAGAGGGGATGGTGGGAGGGTAACCTGGACTGCAGCAGTGTGAACACTCGAACATCTACATTTATGGTAGGTACAAAATTGTACTATGTTCATCGTGTTACATTGCTGCAGTCATCACACTTGGGTTGAATCCCAAAGCTAAGGCTGGGTGGTTGGTACTAAACAGGGTTTGGAGAAGCTAGGAGGCCTTGCAGAACTGCAGTGCAAAGCCAGCTCTGGTTTTTGAGTATAGAGACAAGTGGTAGTGCTTGGTGAAGGTGTGCACTGAACTCCAAGTAGCAGCCTCCAAAATATCCTTGGTTGGTACCCCTCTGAGGAAGGCTGTTATGTTGCTGTAGCCCTGGTGGAATGGGGCCTAATGTTACCAGGTACAGGTTTTCCATGGTGTGGGTAGCAGAAACGGATACAGTATCCTATCCATTTTGAAATGGTCTGTTTTGAGATAGCCATTCCTTGTGATCCTGCAGCATAGGATACAGAGAGTTGGTCAGATTTTCTGAAAACCTTAGTTTTATCTAAGTAGAAATGTAATTGCCTGTGAATGTCCAAAGAGTGTAGGAGCCTTTCCCCTTTACTCTGGGGGTTTGGATAGAAGGTGGGTAAATGAATGGTTTGGTTTAGAGCCACACTGGATACCACCTTTGGCATAAAGGAAGGGTTAGTTCGTAAAGAAACTCTGTCTTGATGAAAAATGATGAAAGGCTCCACTGCCATTAGGGCCTGCAGCTTTGAGACTCTTCGTGCTGAAGTTATTGCTAGCAGCAGGGCAGTTTTCCAGGATAAAAAATGTAATCAGCTGAATAAGCTGGTTCGAAGGGTGGTAGTGTTAGTTTTTCCAAAATAAAATTGAGGTCCCAAGTTGGTGTTGGTGCTCTCCATCCATTACTAAGGCAGGGCGATCTTATATTCTTAGCCCCCCTGAGGTACTGCCTTAGTAATGGATGTGAAAATATAGGAGGATCTGTGTGGTAATGAGCTGAAATGGCTGAAGCGTGGATCTTAATAGATGAAAAAGAAAGGAATTTGTGTAACATCTCAGTTAAATATTGTAGAATCTGAGGAATATTTGGGACTAGAGGATTTTGGCCTTTAGCCTGGTTTCAGGCGCAAAATCTTTTCCATTTGTCTGAGTAGGTTTTCCTGGTGCTGGGTCTCCTGGCTTCCAGAATGACATCCATAACAGCTTGAGAGAGAGGTGTTGACTGATTGTTTAGGTAATCCGCCATGCAGCCAGATTTAAAGTCTTGAGCTGGCTGTGTAAAATCTGATTGTTTTGCTGAGTCAGCAGGTAAGGAATTTGAGGAAAAATCCATGGAGGTCCTTGAGCCATGTTCCTTAGTATTGGATACCAGTGCTGGCGTGGCCAGTCTGGGGCAATGAGTATCATTTGTGGCCTCTCTAATCTGGCTTTCAGTAGCACCTTTGACAGAAGGGGCAGTGGCGGAAAGGCATACACTGTCAATGTTTTCCAGCTGAATGAGAGGGCGTCCACTTTCTAAGCTTGTGAGTGGTATGTCCTTGTGCAAAATTTCCGTAGTTGGTAGTTTTGGGGGGAGGCAAAGAGATCTATGTCTGGGCTCCCCCATTTTTGAGTTATCATTGTAAATACTTGTGGATCTAGTTTCCACTCTTGAGGATCCATGATATTTCTGCTTAGTTTGTCTGCCAATGTATTTTCTTTTCCTGGCAGGAATTGTGCTTGTAGTTGAACTTGGTAGGTCAGTGCTGTGTTCCACAAGGTCATTGCTTGCCTGCATAAGGGGTAGGAATGTGTGCCCCCTTGTTTGTTTATGTACCACATCACTGTGGTGTTGTCCGTCTTTATTAGTAGTTGTCCTGGATGTAGTAGGTCCTTGAAAGCTGTTATGGCATTTTGTACAGCTAGCATCTCTTTTTGATTGATGCAGAGATGCATTTGATCTGCAGACCATTTGCCCTGAATACACTGTCCTGCCATGTGTGCTCCCCAGGCGTAATCCGATGCATCTGTTGTAATTGATTGCCTGGCTGTGGGTAAGGTGAAAGGCTGACCCTTGTTGAGGTGACATGCCTGAGCCCACCATAGAAATTCCTGTTGAAGGCAGGGAATGAGTGGTATTATTGATTCCAAGCTGTGGTTGTGTCGAATCCATACGCTTTTCAGGTACCATTGTAATTTCCTCATATGCAGTTTGGCATATGGTATTAGTAGTATGCACTATGCCATGAATCCCAAGGCCTGCAGAATTTTTCTTGCAGAGAGTTGGGTCTTTGTTGCCATAATTTTGAAGTATTGAGTCAGTTGTCCTTGCTTGTCTGGCGTGAGATAAGTCATCTGGGCCGTAGTATTTAAGCTGGCACCCAGGAATATTATGTCTTGTGAGGGCACTAGTTTTGACTTCTTTTCGTTTACTGTGTACCCTAGGCAACTTAGTAGGTTTTTTTACAAACGCCAGATGTTTTAAAAGAGTGTCCTTGCTTTCTGCTTGAATAAGGCAGTCATCCAGGTATGGATATATTTGAATTCCTCTTTGTCTGCAGTATGCAATTACTGGTGCCAGGCATTTCGTGAATACTCTGGGCGCAGTAGATAAGCCAAAGAGGCAGTGCAGAGAATTGGTAATGAGTTGAACCTGCTATAAAATCCTGAGGTATCTTCTGCAATTATGTCTGATAGGGACATGCAGGTATGCCTCCTTGAGGTCCAACGTTACTAGCCAAGCCTTCTTGCCCAGCATGGGAAGAAGTTGCTGTAGTGTGAGCATCTTGAATTTGGGTACTTCTAGGTATGTGTTTAGGATTGAGAGGTCCAGAATGGATCTCCAGGCTTTGTCCTTTCGGGGAACCAGAAAGAGTCTCGAGTAAAATCCTTGTCCTTGCTGCTGTGTAGGAACCTGTTGAATGGCTCTCATGTCCATGAGTGCTGTAATTTGTCTTTGAGCCTCTGCCCATTGATTTGGTGGCAGGTTTGGCATTCCTTTTATCCTTGGTAAAGTGTGGAAGTGGAACCTGTATCCTTGAGATACAATATTTAGGACCCATTTGTCTTTTGTGATGATGTGCCAATTGTCTGCAAAAAGTGCAAGTTTTCCTCCCAAGGGAGCTGCCAAGAGGGATTTGATTGGCAGTCTGAGGGGTAAGTCATTGTGATTGTCTTCTGAAGGTTTGAGACCTGTCTTCTCCTCCTTTCTGTGCTGTGGCCCCCCATTGTCAAGGCTTGTAACAGCCTTGTGGCTGACCTCTGCCCCTAGGGCGTCTGTATTTACCCCTCTGTAGTCTGTCTGAAGCTGGAAAGGACCAGTTTTTTGTTGGCCAGTTTCTGCTGAAATGAGGGGGTCGGATCTGTAAAAAATCCTTGACCATCTGCATAGATTTTGCTTTATCCTCCATTTTCTTTAAAACCTGTTCTGCTTTCATACCAAATAAAACATCCTGTTGTAAAGGTGCATCCAATAATTTTGCTTTAACATGATAGGTAAAGATTGCTCTTTTAACCAAGCATGCCTACGTATGACAGACCCTGTTACTGCTGCTCTACAAGAAGCTTCCAATGAATCAAAACCACATTACAAAGTATGTTTTCCCACTTGTTCTGCTGCAAGCAACAAGTCTTGCATTTCCTTGTAATCAGGCTGCTCTGTATGTGTGATCATTTTTTGTTTTAATTGAGAAATCAAATATTGTTGATATTTCAGCATGTGAAACTGGCAATTTAAGGCCCTCATAGCTAGAGTAGCTGAGGTATATACTTTCTTTCCCCATCTGTCTAGTGCTCTAGAATCCCTTTCAGAGGGCACAGGATTTTTAGCAATAGAGGCCTTCACCCTCTTGGGACCCTGGGAAATGGTTTCTGGGTCAGCAACAGAGCTTTTATATAGGAATTTGTGGTAGTCAGGGACTCTGTAGTATCTGTCTGGTTTGACTGAAGCAGGGGGTAAAGAATCTGGGTTAAGGCCAGATTCTGAGTAAACATCATCCACAATGTCTAAAGCAGGTGGAACAGCAAGGGGTCTGTGCTGGGGTAGTAAAAGGAACTTTAGGAGCCTTTTCTTGGAATCAGAAAACTCCTGGCCTTCCCAGTGGAAGTGTTCCCTCATAGTGTGTAAAGTTTCCCCAAAGGACAAGTCTTCAGGGGGAGATGCTGAAGGAATAGACTCCTCAGCATCAGAGTCTTCATAAGGGGGGAAGGAGTATTCATGTTCCTCAGAAGAATCTGAGGAAATAGAAAAGTACAGTTTTGTACCTACCATAAATGTAGATGTCCGAATTGGATAGCATCTGCAGTCATAACAACTGGGTTGTCCTGTCGTCAGGCAGCCCTTCAGTCGGCCGGATTCCAAAGTCCGGGTCCGGCTTCGGCTGATGTCGCACTTCACCCGACGTCATCTCTGTTGGTCTTCGGGTATAAAAGCATCAGCCGACGCCATTTTCTTCAGTGTTTCTTGCCCCAGATGCCAGAAGCCCTATAGAAGGCTAAAAATTTTGGATAGATGCCAATGTTTCCAAAAGATAGAGGTAAACACAAAAATAAGCATGGATGTACATAAATACAAACAAATACACCATGAAAGAAATCCCCCCACTAGCTAGCTATTAGAAGGGTAAACACCCTAGGAGTACCACAGAGGGGAAGGAGGGAGGGTAATCCTGACTGCAGATGCTATCCAATTCGGACATCTACATTTATGGTAGGTACAAAACTGTACTATGTCCTTCATGGATGCATCTGCAGTCATAACAACTGGGTAGAATACCATAGCCAACTAGGGGAGGAGGATAAAGGTATATCATGGTGTGTTTAGGATCCCTTGCAGAACAGCAGTGGCAAACCCTGCTCGGGATCTGGAATATAGAGGTAAATTATAATGCTTGGCAAATGTATGCACGGAGGTCCAAGTAGCCGCCTCAATAATGTCTTTGGTAGCCACTCCTCGTAAGAAGGCTGTGGTAGTGGCTGTTGCCCTTGTAGAATGAGGTCTTATGTTCTGTGGAATTGGCTTTCCATGGAAGGAGTAACAGAATCGTATGCAATTTCCTATCCATTTGGAGATTGTCTGTTTGGAAATAGCTTTTCCTTCCCTTCCTGTTGCATAGGCTACGAAAAGCTGGTCAGTCTTTCTGCTATTTTTTGTTCTGTCCAAGTAGTAGCGTAGCTGTCTATGTACATCCAAGGTATGCAGTATTCTTTCCCCTCTGTTTTGTGGGTTGGGAAAGAAGGTAGGTAAGTGGATTGCCTGGTTTAAAGACACTCTGGATACCACCTTAGGCATAAATGTAGGATTAGTCCTCATGGAGACACTATCTTGGTGGAAGATTAGAAAGGGTTGCACTGCCATTAAGGCCTGTAGTTCTGCAACCCTCCTTGCTGAAGTAATTGCCAGTAGGAAAGCAGTTTTCCATGACAGGTGTTGTAGGTCTGCTGTTGCTGCTGGTTCAAAAGGTGATAGTGTCAATTTTTCTAGCACAAAGTTCAAGTCCCAAGCTGGCAATGGTGGTTTCCTTGGGGGTTTTACATTCTTGATTCCTCTGAGGAATTGCCTGAGCAAAGGGTGTGAAAAAACAGGTGGATCAAAGCTGTATTCTGCTGAAATAGCTGATGCATGAATCTTGATGGAGGAGTAGGACAGGCCTGAATGAAGTAGTTCGGCCAGATACTCCAGAATGTTAGGCATATCTATGTTTGATACATCTTTTCCTCTTTCAGAACTCCAAATGACAAACCTTTTCCATTTCCCAGCATAATTCCTTCTAGTTGAAGGCCTGCGAGCTTCAAGAATAATGTCTTTAACTCTTTGTGAAAGTTCTGTATTAGCAGCTGCTATGTGATGTTCCATGCAGTCAGTTGCAGCGTTTTTAGGTTTGGATGCATGGTGCTGAAGTTGTTCTGAGTTAGCATCAAAGGCATCAGGGTATTGGCCACATATTGTTCGAGACATGCTCCTCAGCAGTGGGTACCAATGCTGTCTTGGCCAGTTTGGAGCTATCAGGATTATCCTTGGACGTTCCTCCTTGATTTTAGTAGTACTCTGTGTATCAAGGGAAGAGGTGGGAATGCATATGCTGTTAGGCCTTTCCAGCTGAAGGAGAGCGAGTCCACTTTCCATGCTAGTGGGTGGAATGTCCTTGTGCAGAATTTTTGAGCTGGTGATTGAGAGGTGATGCGAATAGATCTATCTGAGGCATTCCCCATTTCTTGAGATGGTCTTGAAGATATCCGGTGCAGCTGCCATTCGTGGGCATCCGATGTGGTCCTGCTTAACATATCTGCTAGAGAGTTTTCTTTCCTGGCACAAACATTGCCTGTAACTGGATGTTGTAGCTGAGTGCCAGGGTCCACAGCTCCAAAGTCATTCTGCATAGGGGTAAGAATGAGTGCCTCCCTGTTTGTTGATGTACCACATGACTGTGGTGTTGTCTGTCCTTATCATCAAGTGGTCCTCCTTGAGAAATGGTCTGAACTTTTGGATTGCCAGTTTTACTGCCAGCATTTCTTTTAGGTTGATGTGCAGGTGAAGTTGGTCCTGTGTCCACAATCCTTGCGCATTTGTCCAGCATATGCGCCCCATCCTAGGTCTGAAGCATCTGTTGTGATGGTCTGGCTTGCTTGACCCTTGCGAAAGGGCAGGCCTGGGTTTGACTGGCATGCCTGAGCCCACCATAGGAACTCCTGTTTTAAGCATGGTATTAGTGGGATTTCCGTTTCTAGGCTGTGTCTGTGTTGGGACCATAAATTCTTTAGGTACCACTGTAGTTTTCTCATATGTAGTCTGGCAAATGGAACCAAGATTATGCATGATGCCATGAAACCCAAGGCCTGCAGTACCTTTCTTGCTGTTAACTTGTTCAGTTTTGTTAGTGCCAAGAAGTAAAGAGGAGTTCTTTTGTTTTTCTGTAGTTAGGAATGCCATTTGTCTTACTGTGTCCAATTCCGCTCCCAGGAAAGTCCTTGTCTGGGATGGTATCAGTCTTGACTTTTGTAAATTGACTGTGTATCCCAGTGCTTGAAGCAAGTAAATGACCCTTTGTAAATCTGTTGTCAGCTTGCTTTTGTTGTCTCCTTGTATCAGGCAGTCGTCCAGGTATGGATAAATTTGAATTCCTGTAGTCTGCAATGGGCGATTACTGATGCCAGGCATTTTGTGAATACTCTGGGCGCAGTAGATAAGCCAAAGGGCAATGCTGAGAATTGATAGTGCTCTGATCCTGCAAGAAATCTGAGGTATCTTCTGCAGATTGGTCGAATGGGGACGTGCAGGTATGCCTCCTTGAGATCTAGAGTTACCAGCCAACACTCCTTGCCCAGCATGGGAAGAAGTTGCTGTAGGGTCAGCATTTTGAATTTTGGGACAATGATGTAAGTATTCAGGGTGGACAGGTCTAGAATTGGTCTCCAACTTTTTTCCCTTTCTTGGAACTAGGAATAGTCTGGAGTAGAACCCCTTTCCTTGCTCTGCTGTTGGCACTTTCTCCACAGCTCTCATGTTTGCTAACTCCATTATCTGTTGTAGAGCCTCTGTCTTTTGATTTGGAGGTAGATTTGGCATTCCTCTTTGTCTGGTAAAGTGTGGAAGTGGAACCGGTAACCTTGATCTATGGTTCGTAAAATCCACTTGTCCTTTGTTATGTGGTGCCAGTTTTTTGAAAATAAGGTTAGCTTTCCGCCTAGAAGAGCTGCTATTTGTTCCCTGGTAGGCGGGTTTAGGATTAAGTCACTGTGGCTGTGTTGATGTAGTGGCAGGTGTTGAGTCTGTGCCCCTGTTGTTACCTTGCCACTGTCGTCCTCTGTAGGCACCTCCTCTGGATTGGTTTCTGCCTCTGGAACGTCTATTCCTGCCCCTTTGAGGTCTTGTGGAGTCAGGAAAGGACCAATTTTGGCAGGCCAGTTCCTGCTAAACCTTGGGGTTGAACCTGCAAGAAATCTTTAACTGTCTGGACTGATTTTGCCTTTTCTTCCATTTTCTTCATAACCTGCTGGGCAGGTGTACCAAACAAACTTGTTTTATCCATAGGAGCATCTAGCAATTTAGATTTAACATGATCCGGTAAAGCTTGCTCCTTTAGCCATGCATGCCTTCTAATTACAGTGCCAGTCATGGCTGATCTAAATGAAGCCTCCAGTGCATCATAGCCACATTTTAAAGAATGGTTACTAACCTGCTGTATGTTATTTACCATTTCTAATACATATTTCTTATCAAGAGATTCATCAGTGGTTAGCTTTTTAGTTAACTGATCAAGCATAAACTCTTGGTATTGTATCATGTGAAACTGACAGTTTAAAGCTCTAGCTGAGAGAGTGGCTGAAGTGTAAACCTTTTTACCCCATCTGTCTAATGACCTTGCTTCCCTTTCAGAAGGAACAGGGTTTTTAGCTATGGTCGCGGCTACTGCCTTGGGACCCTGGGAAATAGTTTCGGGGTCTGCAAGAGGGGCCTTGTAAAGGTGGTGATGAGTATCTGGCACCCTGTAAAATCTGTCTGGTTTGGCAGGGGCTGGGGTAAAGAATCTGGAGCGGAGCAGACATCATTGAAAGCATCATCCACCACAGAGAGAACAGGAGGTATAGCTAAGGGCCTGTGCTGTGGAAGGTGTAAAAAGGTCCTAAGTCTTTTCCTGGAGTCTGAAAAATCCTGTTGCTGCCATTGGAACTGTTCTCGCATGGCATGCAAGGTTTCTCCAAAGGACAATTCTTCTGGTGGGAAGCAGCTGGAATGGATTCTTCAGCATCAGAATCTTCAAAATTGGAGAAAGGAGCCTCTGGCTGGTCAGTTATGTCTGATTCATCAGCAGAATCATCAGAGGACACTGGCTCATGGGGCTCTGCCCTAGGTCTCTTCTCTGGGGGCTGAGAGGCCCTGTCTGGGTGAGATTGAGATCCTCTAATTAATGAAATTAAATCTTCTGCCAAAGTAAGCATTTGAGAACTGGAAGAGGGCCTGGTTGAGGGGGGTTTAACAGGCACTGTTTTAGTAGTCTTGGCTGCTTTAGCCCTGGCAAAGGCCTTAATGGACATGGCTGCTGGAGGCCTAGCAGCACCACGTGCTGGGGTAGAGACATCCAAGGGAATGGTGTCTGATAAGTCAGTGGTAAGCACCGTAGTGGGTAAAATTTCTGAGGCCGATTTAAGAGTGTTAGCAGGGACCTCAGTTGTAGAGATAGATTCAGCTGTATTTTGATCAGTTTTCTCGGTTTCGCCGAAACCGAGACACTCGCGTTTGCTTAACCATGGTTTCAGCGAAACCATGGACTGCAGTGTCGGTCTTTTTCTTTGCGTTTTGGCAGAATGCGTAGTCGGAGGATCCGACGGCATAATGTACGCAAAATCAGAACCGAAAAACTGTTCTGCAAACTCCAACCGACGTCTAAGCGCTCGGTTGAAAGAAGCACAAGACGAACAGGTTGCTACGTGGGCTGGGCCTAAGCAAGGCAGGCAGTAAGAGTGGAAATCTTCATGAGGTATTTGTTTCCCACAGGTTAAACAATTATTAACTTTTTCTGACATCGGCTGAGGCAAGAAAGAGTCCCCAACGGGTACTTAGCTTTAGAAGTCTTCAAGTAGTATTCGGTAGAAGTAATCTCTGGATCCGACCGACCGGCACTTGCGAACAGCTTCTGCTTGGCCACGCGGCAAGAAAGACTGAAGAAAATGGCGTCGGCTGATGCTTTTATACCCGAAGACCAACAGAGATGACGTCGGGTGAAGTGCGACATCAGCCGAAGCCGGACCCGGACTTTGGAATCCGGCCGACTGAAGGGCTGCCTGACGACAGGACAACCCAGTTGTTATGACTGCAGATGCATCCATGAAGGACATCCTGGTCCGAGGATGCGTAGTCCTCCTCCTGTCTAGGCCTTTTGTCAGGAGGGGGATGGGAACCCCTGATTAGGGTGATTAAGTCTTCAGCCATCTTAAGCATCTGTTTCTTAGGCATGGGGCCTTGTACTGGAGACTGCTGTACAGGCTTCTTTACTTTTAAAGGAGTTTTCAGCTTTGCATAGGATTTAATAGTAAGTGTAGTCGGTCTGAAGACACCTTCAGCCACTGAAGGCCTTCCATCCACACCGGAATCACCCTCAGCCATGGAGTCGGGAGGGCCTAAAGATAAAGGCTCTGGAAGGCCAGTAATCTCAGCTTCGAGCACCGCACAACAAGAAAGACTGAAGAAAATGGCGTTGGCTGCCTCTTTTATACCTCTGTCGCACTGACATCAGGGAAGAAATGACCGCTACCGACGCCGGACCAAGACTTTGGAACTCAGGCCGACTGTGGGACCGCCTGATGGCAGGATAACCAAAGTGTGATGACTGCAGCAGTGTAACACGATGAACATCTTGTCAGAGATTCGGGATACCTGGATAGGCCTAAAAACGCCGTTGTGGTCGTTAACCTAAAAAAACACCTATGAACCTATCATCTCTAGGAATTCTCTTGCCAAAGTGATGTTACTGAAGAATTCCTGAAACTTTGGAAGGACAAGACATTGTCTTTTGGGACACAGGCCACTCTGTTGTCAGTGTTGATTAAGCATCCCAAGAAGAGAAGTCTTTGAGAGGGCATTGGGTATGAATTCCGAAGGTTCAACTTGAATCCTTGCTGGGAAAGTAAGGTTGAGGCCTTTACTAGAGACTCCAAACAACTGGATACAGATTCCGCACAAATCAGTAAGTCATCCAAATAAGGAAAGATGTGAATACTAAGAGACTACCATTGAGCCATTACCACAGCAAGGCATTTGGTAAACACTCATGGTGTAGTGGATTGCCTAAAGGCAATGCAGAGAACTGATGCAGTGAACCAGACACAAGTCTCAGATATTTCCTGAATTAATGAGCAATGGGAATATGATGATATGCATTCCTCAAGTCTAGGTTCACCAGGAAGCAGTGGTCCAGAAGAAGAACCGTCTTGCAGGATGAGCATCCTGAACTTGGGAACCTTGATAAAAGTATTTAGAAAAGATAGGTCCAACATCACTCCCCATAACCATTCCTTTTTAGGGACCAGGAAAATACTGGAGTAAAAAATCTTCCATTATCACCGAAGGAGGGATCAGCTCTATGACCCATGTGTCCAGCATGTGCAGAGTATAGAAGGGAATAACAGAAGTTTGGTTTGGTGGGTGAGGGGGATTCCCATGGAACAGGGGCGGATGTTCCCCCCACTTCCACAGCCACCTGTAACCTCTATCAATGATGCTGAGCCATCATTTGTTGGAAACCAGTGGCAGGCAGGCCACCTTGCTGAGAGCTATCTTGACACAGGGCACCCAAAGGGGAATATGAAAATGAGAGGAGCCAAGCCTTGACACAGTCATAGGTTGGAAGGGGGGGTTATCCTTTTCCAGAAAGGAACACCTCTTTTAGGCTTGATGGAGTTCTCATCCTGCCATTTCCTTCTGGTGCCTGGATTTTGTTTGGCTGAACTTCTGTTTTTTTGGCTGCCAAAAATTATCCTGCTCTGTCATCCCACTGTTTTAGAATCTGATTAGCTGCTGTACCACACACACACACACACACACACACACACACACACACACACACACACACACACACACACACACACAGAGTCAGAATCAAGTGACGCATTCAAAATCTCATTTTTTTAATCTCATCAAGAGTGTGTAACCAAGCATCTCTTCTTACCAAAACCAATGCCACTGCATTTCTAGAAAAAGTATAGGCCCCCCTCCAAAGAGCTCTTTAAAACATGATTAGACACCTGAAAAATACTGGAAATGATCTCTCTCACATAGTATTTTTGGTCAGCAGGTAACGATGCAGCAAACATCTAAACATATATACATCTCTAAACAAACCTCCATCTAAAACACTGGTAATTAAACACTTTTAAAAACTACCATGCTGGACTCCGCCCGCTTATTTCCTGGAGATTCTAGTCACTTGCCTAATATATCTTGAGGAACTGGGTTTGAAAAAGACATGGTTGTTTTATTGGAAAAAGTTGCAAGGGACATAGAGGTAGGGTCCGCAAACAAGGGGGCCTTGGATGCCAGGCATGGCCAAGCACACCCTGAATTTCTTAAAACACTTCAGACTCATTCTGCAGAGGAGAAGTACAACCTTTCTTAAAAACATCCTCCAACGCCAGGATCAATGAAGGGAAGGTCGCCACATCTGGGACCTCATCCTGCAAAAAATCATATACCCTGCTGATATCAGGGGCAGCCGATGATTGCTCCCAATTGACTACATCCTTAAATCTGGCCAGCATTTAGGAGAAAGAAAACGTCTGCTTGGGTTACTGAACCGGTCTGTCCTCTGAAGAAACCTGCTGGTCAGACTATGAAACCTCAGATTCCAGATCTCCTTTAAAATCAGGATCATTGGGGGAGGGGCTGAATGGGAGTGACAACACTGACATTACAGGGTGCAAACCCGGTTTATGAGTGATCAGTGGTCTGAATAAATGGATCTAGTCATAGCCACCAGCTCAGGTGAAAACACAGTCAGAGACTGTTGCCCTGCAACATGGTGAGACTAAGTACTACACTCACGGAAGAGTCCGAGTCCGGGGTGGGGTGGGGAGTATTAACACTAGCAACAAATTCTGTACCACTGCATACACCTGAATCTAAAAACTTTGTTTCTCCTGTATTGGAATTAGGCACTGTACTGGCACAGCCACAGAGTACATGTCTGACCCTCTTGTCATGCACAGTTATGGCATTTCCACCACAACAAGGGGCCGGGCGGCAAAAGAAGGTGAGTGGTCCAACAGCCTACCCAAGGCTACTGTGGAGGCACAAGCCACAGGCTTAGGCATATTTCGTGATTTACTTTTTAAGTATAGAAGGGGTAGATGGGGGGACATATCAGAGTCCATCAAATCATAAAAAATAGCCAAAACAAATAGCAAGCAACTGCACAGTTAGCCAGCGGAAAAAAAATCCCACTATTCCCATCTAAAAAAGCTAGCAATGTGAAGCAGGGATGCTATTCTGAACAGTGCAGTGAATAAAAAGACAGTAATTTCAGTAACACAAGAAGCACAAAATACAGGCATTAAGGTCCCCCAGTTTTTTTTGAAAAAGAAAAAGTACTAGTTTCAGCCCCAAATGATTAGACACAGCATAAATAAGGTTCAGACAAGAAAAAGCATAAACTTATGAAAAACTCTTTGTCAGAAATATTTACCACACAAAATGATCACAAATCATGATTCAAATGAAAAAAAATGTAAATGTTGTAATCCTGCTCAATCACCTCCAATAATAATCAACTGCAAAGTCAGCAAGTTCCTGTAAAAACTTTCAAATGAAGCTTTTAAACAACAGGTGTGATAAACTTGCGGCTCTGGCAGCATGAGGTAAAGCAACACTCTCAGAGCAAACATCGCATCTATAGTGCTCTTTCCTGGCATGAAACCATACTGCTGATCACTAATCATCACCTCCCTTGTTAGCTAGCTTCCACTACTTTCCCATAACTTCATGCTGTGACTGATCAATTTTATCCCTCTGTAGTTACTACAGCTCTGCACATCACCCTTATTCTTAAAAATCAGTACCAAAACACTTTTTCTCCACTCCTCAGGCATCCTCTCACTTTTCAAAATTTCATTAAACAATCTGGTTAAAAACTCCACTGCCATTTCTCCTAAACACCTCCATGCTTCCACAGGTATGTCATCTGGACAAACAGCCTATCCATTCTTCGTCCTTTTCATAGCTATCCTTACTTCCTCCTTGCTAATTTGTTGCACTTCCTGATTCACTATCCCCACATCATCCAACCTCCTCTCTCATTCTCTTCATTCATCAGCCCCTCAAAGTACTCTTTCCATCTGCTCAACACACTCTCCTTGCTTGTGAGTACATTTCCCTCATTATCCTTCATCACCCTTACCTGCTGCACATCTTTCCTAGCTCGGTCCCACTGTCTAGCCAATCACTACATAGAAGAAACCTTAGAAACTTATACAATCCTCAACAATACTATCAGGCTTATACAGCCTAGACAAAATCATGCACATAATAAAAATGTAAATACCTTAACACCAATATTTGTGAAAAGAAACATGCTGCAATATTCATATTTCAAAAAAAAAAAGTAGCACAAAAATAAATGTTTGGAACAGCTAGCTTTTGCACAGCATCCACATGCAAGGATTACATCAACAGTAAAAATGGTACTCTTTGTATATGGAACATACATAAACTAATAGCTGTTATAACAGATCCGTTACATATTCCAAAAGGGTGTCTACCTGATATCTTGCTGGATGAATGATGTCCAAATTTAACATTTTTCAGGCAAATAGGTCGGGTGTTGCTGGCTTATGGTTATCAGCATTATTGCTAGGAGACTAAACTGAAAAAGTGTTTTGTTACTCTTCTCTACTTATATAACTCAACACTGCATGCTGTGCCTATAGTGCTGTACTACACCTTTCTCACAATCAATCTTTCCTTTTATATACTTTCATTTTTTGATAAAAAAATGTTCACTGACTTTAATGGCTGCAGCTCCATTTTATACCAAAGGCAACATCACCAAAGCACACAAAAGAATTATGTGAAGGTGTTCATTAAAGTTTACAAAGCTTTTTATATTAAGAAACAGTTCACATACACATAATAGGTACAATAAGTGAACCTGCATTGTGGCATATTACCTCTGAAGTACTGAACTATACATTAGAAAAGAACAATCATAAAAAAAAAAAATAAACAAACACAAGCACACAAATCCTGAGGACTACAAATAGCTCAGGTATGGAAAGTGCATATCTTTTGCATGAACAATGCAACACAATGAGCCGCAGTGCATTCACAACACCACCAGCCTGACTGCATACAAGAGGGAGGGGTTTTAGTTCCCTAAATCAAGCGAACAGTAATGATGGGACTACAGGCTGAATTTACTTTTAATAATGCATATGCAGTACAGAACTTGGTAGATAACCACACCATCTTTAGAAAGAAAAAAAAGGAACAGTAAGCATAAAAAAAATCACTGAATGCTTTACAAATGGTCACTTTTAACATGCATATGTGTAAATAAAGACCAGTAAACTATTGCACAAGTTCACTATAAGCTGTCATCTGTAACCTATACAGTAATGTGTATTTGTGAGTTATTACATAAGGAAAGTAGGGTAGTAAAAACAAGAATAATTGAGTTTCTGTCAAAGATTAGGAACAGAAGTGGTAATAATGCCTTATTCAATTATTTACAAATACAGAAAACAAGGTGTACAAACAACTTTAAATGAAATGAGAGACAGGTCATAAAAAGTGTGGAGTAGACTTGAATAATGAACTTATCACAGAACATTCTGGGATATTAATTTAAAAAGATATGAATGCAACTATATTATATGACACATTTGAGCTAAACTTGTTTCGTAAAACAACTAGTGAGGGGGCAGCTGGATTTTAGTTGCGAGTGCCATCTAGTGGACTTTTTCTGGAACTACACAGTACTTTAATCGAAAGTTGCAATGCATGTGAACAAACACATATATAAGTATATCATTTCAGTAAAAGTATAACCAATATATTCACATGATTAGTAAAACAAACTTTATTTAATGAATAACAATAGGTTGTTAAGTTTTAAACCACAATTTTGCTGTTCATAAATGCAGGTCATTTGTCTGCATTGGAAAAAAAACTTACTGTCTCACTCAGTGAATCAATTAACTGATGTGATAAAAGGATGGTGTTCCAATAACGTATTCTTCCTGATGAGGCATTTAGTGAAACCAGTTGGAGTTTCTCTTAATGAAGAGTTTACATTTTGAAATGACTGGCGTTTCAAATAATGATTTTTTTACTAGCAGACGCATTCAATGAAACTGGTTCATCATGTTTCCCTAAACAAAGTAATTACTGCATACAGCTTTGTGCTGTTCATCTCGTGAAATACTAACCCCCCCCTCTCCTTTTTTAATATTTTATTGCCTATCTCACCTACAACAACAAGCCCTCCTCGTGATTTTGGCCCATTCACTCCCCTACTGGTTGGCAAAAGCCACATTACCCATATGAGATTAGAATCAGTCAGAGGCAAGCCATGGGTGATTTGCAATTTTTTTTTGTTTTTGTCTTTAGATTCTGCACTGTGTCCCACACCATACCAATGCATGATGGCATCAACATAGAACGATATACAAGAATGTACAGCCATGAGTCTTCCACAGTTTCTGAGGAGATGTTGAAGGTCCTGCAAAATCTACTGTGTCACAGCTAGGCCTCCATTCCTCTGCCCCACAGAGCTGGCAGAATATAGAGACTTTCTGAATGTGCACATTATGTGGTCTGCTTAATACTGTAATAATAAATAATAACAGCAGCCATAATTAGGAAGTGTATGGCCTCAATGAGGACAAAATGAAAAGAGGGAGAACCGGTGGTGAAAAGGGGCTATAGAAAGAAATGGTGTGTTAGCAATTGAGTGCTATATACAAGTACAGGCGTCCTCTGAGATACGAGTAACTAGCACCTTCTTGAAAAGTTTCAGATGCAAGGGAAAGAATCCTGGAGAGAAAAGCTGAAATATGGCCTAAACTTTGTCTATTTACCTCTCTAAATTTTTGGAGCAGATGGCTTTGAGAGGTAATAATGAGATTAATAGTCACATTGGGAAAAGATGGATACCTTGGCCACTACTAGAAGTGAAGAGCCAAGCGGTCAGATGAAGGGAGTGCATGTCCAGGTAAGGCAACCAAGATGGGTGTGTTAGCAATTGAGTGCTATATACAAGTACAGGTGTCCTCTGAGATACGAGTCCACAACAATGAGAACCATATCTGGGACAGCCAGAATGAGGCTATGAAAATTACCTTAGTTTGACACACTTTGGCTTTCTGAGCGAATATGATTATCAAGAGAAAAGGAGGGGAAGCATACTGTGGGAAAAAATGCATCTTTGGGTGCCGGCCCTTCCAGAGGGATAATGATGAAAAAAATCTCTGCATTTGATATTGAAGGGTGAAGCAAAGTGATCACAAGAAGGTCTTCCCTACCTTCAACAACATGTTCTTGGTTGTTTTCTTGTTCAGAGATCATTCACGAGGAAACACAGTTTGCCTGCTCAACTTGTCTACAATCACATAGGATGACCCCGGTATGTGCACTGTCACTAGTAAACAGTGCAACTGATGACCCCAGTATGTGCACTGTCACTAGTAAACAGTGCAATTGTAAGACCCATTCCCAAACCTTCATGATTTTTCTGCAAAGGAGGTAACCTCTCGTTCCTCCTAGTTTGTTGATGTATCATACCACTGTCATATTGCAGGACTGCATATCAATCACACCCAAGGGAGCTAGTCCAGAAATGTCTGTACTGCTAGAACTGCTTTCATCTCCAGTAGACTGACGTGCAACTCAACTTGATCTCTGTCTGACTCTATGGGCACTGAGTCATCCTGTGCTGAAAATGCCCACCCACCCCAAGATGGACACTTCAGTGTTCACCATGGGAAATGGGGATGGGCAACTAAAGGGAGGACCCTCTAGACAGACTTTGCGGATCGGTCCACCACAGATAACTCCTTATACTTACACAGGACAGCCCGATCTTACTAAACATTGAAACTTTGAAAGACTAGGCCCACTGTACTGTGTCCACAGCGCTGCCAAGGGAACTGTTTGACTTGTGGATGCCATGAGCCCCAAAACTCCTAGAACCACAGAAAATGGAGGCATTGCGGTGCAAATGAGCCCTAACACTTCCATGCCCAATGGGAATCTTGTCTGCTGTTCCACTGTCTCTCTCTGATGGTCAATAAATAGAATGGACCAAGTGGGAGACAGTTGGACTTTGTGGAGTTGACAGAGATTCCCAAGGAGACACACAGATGGACTAAATATAATCTTGCTAGAGTCAATAACACCATAGGTGAAAACTTCTATGAACCATCTGTCGAAGTAAGGAAAAACTTAACCCTTGATGGTTTGGACCACCTCTGCCTCTGGGATTGCAGTTAGACTTTAATTTAATTCAAGAACCCCCTCCCCACCAATCCATCATACTGCTGTCTATTCTGGGAGTGTTGGCATCTAAGTATATGTACCATGTAGTTCAGTGCTCTTATCAAGAATGTACTGGATTTTCCAGTTAAAGGCTGGATGGCTTGACAATACCCAAAAGGACATGACCTAGAAAGAGAAGTAGTTCTGTGAACCTTAACAGAGGACAACTGCTCAAGTACAGCAACAACTTCAATACTAGAATCATCCAACTTTCTTTCCTTGTTTTTCTTTTTGGGTCTTGGACTTAGGTCTTCCATGGCTGGTTTCTCCACAATAACAGGATTGAAAAGCAATAGGCTTCTAGT